>NC_080048.1:10181640-10459140 GCF_026212465.1 Amaranthus tricolor
TAAATCCATGAGCATAGAACCTGACAAGTTATCTTGGTTTGAACTTAAGGGAATAGTTGAGGAAGATATTGGTTTCAAGTCTCCATTTAGCTTATACTACTTAGATCCTAAGGCAATGACTTTTGAGGAAGGGTTGAAGAAACTAATCAATGATGTTTCTGTAAGTGAAATGGGTAATGTTGGTACTGACTTTAGGGCTGTAGATGTATATGTTGTTGATGTTAAAGATGATGACAAATTGTCTGTGAAAATGAAAAAAGAATTCAGTACTGTAGGTAAAGCATATGGCTTTGTAGGTGAAAGGAAGAAATTAACTCCTAGGAAAGCACATAAAGATACATGTGAGGCAAGTGGTTCCCAAGACCTCATTATAAAACCCAACCCACCTAATATTTCAGATATTTGTAATGAATCTGAAAATCAAAGTTGCTTTCTTCATATCCCAAACAGCCCCATAAACTCACAACATGAAAAGAATTATAAGCTAATCCCCATCGAACAAGGTTTATCTGAAGATGAGCTAGATTTTACTTGTGATTGGTATGAGACTTGGCCTGGTAAAATTGCATCTGGTGAGATAAATGAGGGTTATGAAGAAGCTTTTGAAGATGAAGATGATAGCACAAATCTAGACTATATCATATCAGATGAGGATGAAATTGAAGGAGATTGGTCAATTGAGCTTGTTTTGAGTGAGGACTTGTTAGTGGAGGAGGATGAAGGTGTTGTTCAATCAAATTTGAAGATTGGTGAGTGCTCTTTCAATGATATTGTGTCTGAATATGAAAATAGTGATGATGAAATTGTCACACCTACTATAGTAAATGATAAAACAGATTTTAGGAGGTTTAAATGGTGTGTTGGAATTGTTTTTGGTAATTCTCTTGAATTTAGACAAGCTGTTACTAGATATGCTATTGATCAAGGGAGAAATGTTAAAATTTGTGCAAGTGACAAAAAAAGATTGCAAAGAATTGGAGTAAGATGTGTTGAAGGGTGTCCATTTAGGATTTTTGCTAGTTGGGATAGGAAGACGGCTTCATGTGTTGTGAAAACAGTGGATGGTCAACATACTTGTCAAAGGAATATGGATTCAAATAGGCAATTCAAGGCTTCTTGGTGTGCGGAAGAGTTACTTGATCTGTTCAAAAGTAGACCACACATAGCATCATCTGAAATTATAGACATTGTGAGGAAGAATTACAGGATAATTATTACTAGGGTTTTGCATATAAGATTAAATATGCTACTCACAGAAAGTTACATGGTTCAATGAAGCAACACTACTCCAAGCTAATGAGTTACATGGAAGCACTGAAATAAAGTAGCCCAAAAAAGCCATTTTACAATTGTCACTGATGGGAATATTGATAGGTCGTTTATGTACTACCAAACAATTCCTAATATGCAACTAGTATAGCAGCAGTTAGGGTCGAATCCACAGGGAACAATATAGTAACTGATTATTTTCCGGCTACCAATTGATCCTAGGTAACACACAAATTTGGAGGATATATGTCTAAACTAACTAAACAACTAGAGCGCAAACAATTAAATTAGAAAAGTAAATCGATGATACTAAAACATCCAGGGATAAACTTCCCCACTAGCATGATATGATGACAATGAGATCCTACTACCCTTACAACAATCATAACCAAGTTCAATAGGACGAATACACCATTAAGAATACTAATAACTCCTTTCGAAGACTATTAGCTTCACTACCATACTATCAAACATATTTTCATGGAATCAAGTATAGTAATGACATTGAGCACAATATTCTATAAGATCCAACAATCAAATCTATCTATTTTCATGAAGATTATCAAGCCCTTGATCTAAAAGGCCATTCATTCAACTCTAACTTTCGTTAACGATGAATAAATTGTTAACTACAATTTCCAAAGTTTCCATTGAAAAACGTAAGTTAACTAGCATAAGAGATCAAGCATGAACAAGGATTGTGCATAACAAAAAGGGATTGGAACTCAATAATTCATCATCAAACATGGCTAGGGTTCCATCTAACCTTAGATTAAGAAACTACTCACACATATTAAATGCAACAATACAAGAATTCATTAAAGGAAACATGATTAAAAATAATAACAAGAAAAGGGATAAAGAAATAGTACTTGAATTCGAATACCAAATGATGAACGAAAGTAAATGAAGTTACAAAGTTTCTTTCCCAAAGTGAAGAATTAAAAGTATCTAAAAAAAACATAGAAAATGTTAACTCCCCTTGTTTGGTTACATTCCCCATCATTTAATAAAAAACCGTGCGGAAAATAAAATGGCATGAAAATTATCAAAGACACACAAAACTCCAACCAAGCGTAAAACCACATGGAAAATGCGAAATCACACATCAAAATGCCATAAAATGCAAGGGAAAGGAGCATAAAAATATAGTACGAAGTGCATACATCAAACTCCCCCAAGCCAAACCCTTGCTTGTCCCCAAGCAAATGGACCATCAAAGAAAAGTGGAGATCATATAGGTCAACAAAGTTCTTCCCCAAAAGTTTTCGAAATTCATTTAAAAGAAACTTCAAACGACTCGGCATTTAGGCGCACTTAACCTCAATCCGGAATATCATAGCGCAATCAGGCTTTCACGATTCATCCAAAAGGTAACCAGTTAAGGCCATCGTAAACACATCATAAATCAAATGAGGAGGTACTCACGGGGCAACTCACCACTCCATTGTCGATGAGTCTAGAACTCATTACACACACCGAAGTAGTAAAAAGGACTACTTCCATTCCCCAGCAGTGTTTCCCTCCCAACTCTCACACTCATGTGTTTAGAAGGACAAAAAGTTCTCTCCAATGCAAACAACATTCTAAAGACTTTCACTTTAACTTTGCTATCCTTCTCCTTTGAAATAGACTTCAACTACCAAGAGAATCAATTCAGGTTAATAATGGGAGCGACGTTGGCTAAGGTTATTGGTCGTGCTAAAAGTATGAGACCTAGTAGGGACAGTAGGGAGTGAAATCTCTTTTCTCGCAACTACACACATTTCGAGCATGAACATCATACAACCAATCATAAATGAACTTAACCAATGAAATTTCGAGCTTCTGGAAGAATAAGATATAAAAACTTTTAATTGAATTTATAACTACAAGCAAAAATCACATTCTTTTTGTTGCTTCTGTTGAGTTTTTTTTTTTTTTTTTTTTTTTTTTTTTTTTTTTTGAAGAAATAATACTTGGGGGCGTCTATATACAGAAGAATTTAAAAGAAGCTCGAGATTTTACCATTATGGATCAGTAACCACACCAACAACCAACATCAAACTTAAATAATTGATTCACTCCCTAAGTGGTGTAAGAGGGGGAAATTTTGGGATTGTGGAGCTTTAGTAATGCGGGTTGAAAGAAAAGGGGCTCAAGCTCAAGAGGGCTAAAACCTAAAGTCAAGTAGTGCAAGGTGGCTTTTTAGTCCATGTGGTTTCAAGTAACATCTAAGCCTGAAAATCATTTTCAACAAGGTATATCTAGTCAAATTCTAGGAGGAGTAAAGCAAAGTCAAGATCAGTCTAGCCCCTAATGGGCATCCTAGCACATAATGCACACACATTTGATTAGGCCAACTCACCAGCTAACCTACTCATGCTCATGAGGCAATTAAATGCCACTTAACTGGTTCTCAAATTAGGAGTGTCTGCGGTTTACCTCTGACATCCAAATAACAGTATCACATGCCAAAATACCAGTCAAAACATTTTGCAAAATTCATTTTAGGGGAAAAGACAGTGTTACTCATATACAGGGGATTCCAACAATTCTCATCAAGCCATAACACGTTTTTTCTTTTTTTTTTTTTTTTTTTTTGCGAGAAATAAAACCTAACTCTATATGCTGAAAATGATAAAAATATGCAGGTGCATGAGTGAGTGAGTGAGTGAGTGGGAAGTGATTATCCACCCCAAGCCAGTCCAAGCACGGTCCTCAGTGTTTGGCACAAGATCAAATAAATGATCACTGGCCCGAACCACCACCTCCAGGACCAGAAGGACCACATCTTATGAGTGCAGAATGAGGGATTAATACCCTTGATGTCATCAATAGTGTACCCAATAACACTCTTTATACTTTTTCAAAACTGTGAGCAATCGCTCAATTTGAGTGCCATTGAGTTCAACATTGACAATAACAGGGTAAGTGTCATTATCCTCTAGAAAGACATATTTCAAAGAAGGAGGAAGGGATTTTGATTCTACCTGAGGAGGCGTAGTACACTCCTTTTGTTCCTCAATGGTGGACACCTTCCAGGGTAGGATGTCCTCAAACTTAGCTTTTGCAGGAACAAATGTAGGTGCAACATCTAAAACTTGGACCATCTCAATCACATCGGCCCTATCCTTCTCGTAGTTGCCTTCAATAGCTGCATAAAGTGGATCAACAATGGAGGGTGTGGACTCCCTCTCTGTAGTAGCATCAACTATCGCATCCACTCGATAAACAGTCTCCCCAATGGCAGAATGTGCCATGGATGAGGGGAGATGGAAGTGCAGCTGTTCTCCCAAAATTTCAAGTGATAACTTCCCAATCTTCACATCAAAATTGGCTGCAGTAGTCTTTAAAAAATCACGACCCAAAATCACCGGAATGCGGGCATCCTCTTCCATATCCATGATGACGAAATCGCAGGATACGAAGTAATTACCAACTTGGACGGGGAAATCCTCAAGAATACCGATTGGGTACCTCACAGATCGATCGGCTAATTGAATAGACATCCGAGTGGCTTTCATCTCGCCATTGATCTTTTTGCATAGTGTTAACGACATCACACTCACACTAGCCCCTAAATCAGCAAGGGCTACAGCAGACACATCTTTCCCCAACTTCAGTGGGATAGTAAAACTACCAGGATCGGCTTGTTTCTTAGGAAGCTTGCAATGCAAAATAGCGCTACATTGCCCATTCAAAGTTTCCACCACACTCTCCTCTAGCTTGCGTTTGTTGGAAATGATGTCTTTGAGGAATTTAGCATAAGAGGGCATTTCCTTAATGGCTTCTAAGAAGGGGATGTTGATCTGTAGCTTGCTCAAAACTTTAAGAAATTTTCCATATTTATGCTCAAGCTTCGCCTGTGCCAATCTAGAAGGAAATGGCACTGGTGGTGTGTACGTTCGACCGGCAGTCATGGGCTTGTCTGAATTGACTGGCTCATCTTTCTTTTCTTCAGAAACATCATCATTAGTACCTGGAGCTGGAACAAAAATGGGTGAAGTCTTTACCTTTGGGGTTGGATCATGAAGTGTCCTACCACTCCTCGTAGTTACTGCATTGAGTTGTTGATGTGGGGATGTTGTTGGGTTCTTTACTTCTTTTCTTTGTTTCCCGGAAGTTTCCCCTTTTGCATGGATAGGTTACTCAATTGTTGTGCCATTTGAGCCATCTGAGTATCGATCATTTTGTTGTGGGCCAAAATCTGATTAATAGAGGTGCTGAAGTGTTCATTTTGCTTGCTTTGGGTAGCAATAAAGTTCTCCATCAAGCTCTCAAGGTTAGACTTCGGCGGATGTTGTTGTTGAGGTGGGAAGGGAGGTCTTTGTTGGAAACCCGATGGTATGTTGTACGAGGGTGAGGGATTCTGCGCATTGTTGTTTCTGTAGGAAAAGTTTGGATGATCCCTCCATCCTGGATTGAAGGTGTTGGAATAGGGGTTGTATTGTTGTCTCGCATTCTGATTTTGAATGGCGTTGACTTGTTCCACAGCAGCAACCCCTTCGGCTTGAAGTTGGCAATCAACACTAGAATGCCCTTTTAACCCACAAGCCCCACAAACTTTATTTATTGCAGCGACATCCAATTGTTCAACCTTCCTTGTCAAAGCCTGTACATTATTTGTCAAAGCAACAATAGCATCCACTTCATACCTACCACCTCTCCTTGGAGTTGATTGTTCTCGCCAGTGGTAATTTGAGGCCATATCATCAAGAATTTTCTTCGCCTGGGTCAATGTTTTCATCATGAAGTTACCCCCAGCAGCAGCATCCAAAGAAGTCTGGATTTCATGCCTCAAAGCATTGTAAACTGTCTCAATAACCATCCAATCCGGTAATCCGTGATGTGGGCACTTTCTGATTAGACTTTAGTTATAGACTACGCAGCGGAAATACAAATACACGTGGGAGGACACAAGGCCTCATAACAAAACATATACAACCAAAATTTACAAAAGATAACAAGAGATACAAAATCGAAAGATAGGGGTAATGACACAAGTTATGCTTCGCCCTCATCACTTTCCCCAAATGCAATGCAATGCATAAGAAGCTCCAGTACCTGCTACGCCTGTCTATGATCCTCCTGCTGCTCGACATTAGACCAAAGGCCAATGTGTCATAGCAGGACAATCGTAGAAAGTCATCAACAATCAAACATAAACACAAACACGTACACGTCAGTAACTAACATCAAATAGAATAAGGCCAACTACTAGATAGCATTATATCATAAAACAAAATAAGATGATTTCATAAAACGCAAGCATGGATAGTAACCGTTTATCGGCCACTTATACTTCTTAATTTCATTACGTGCTTTCCAACCCGAACCATGTGCTCTTGGGTAGAATGTAGGTCTTCACGCTCCTCGTTTCAAACATAAACTTTTGCAAAACACGCATAGTTCAACTCGACCAAGGCATTAACAGAATACCTAACAAATAACCTTATAGAGCTTGTCTATCTTAAGGTAAGTGTGATCATAGTCCGTAATACCCTTGAGGTGACTTAACTTAGGCACATTTCTCAATAGCATAACTATTCTATCGATAAGTAGATATCCTATCAAAGAGTAAATATTCTATCAAAAAGTAAACGTTTTATCAATGCGTAAGCTTTCTACCAAAGAATGAACCTTCTATCATTAAATAACTTTCGATCAGTGAATAAACTTTCTATCACTGAATAGTTTTCTATCAGTGGATCTTTCTCTATTTCCTGGCATAGTGACACGGCCAAGGGCGTTATCGGCCATCCGGCGCCCATGGCAAAGTATGAGCTCATGCCCCCTCCAGCTGACCCTCTCGGGTCCTACCTTCGGGAAAAACCTAACACACTGGGGTACTAAACCAGTGAAGAGGCCACCATATTGGGGTTTGCAAGGCCCGCATGGTATCACCTCGGTCAAGGGGCGGTATCGGCCATCCGGCGCCCAGTGACCCAAGCATGCTCATACCCCCCTTACGGTGGTCCCGTCGAACCTCACCTAGGGGACTAATAAAACAACCGGACATAATCCAGTTAAGTCACGCCAGCTAATCATAATATAGTACCTTATCAGATGGGAATAACTTCCACTCTCAACTATTAATGAGCGCCCTGGGATAGCAGCGCGCCAAAACCCACTGAGCCACTCAATAGAATATGAAATTCACCTATAAAGGAGTCATTCTAACTCCAATTAGACATAATCTAATTCTTAAATAAATAAGGGGTAGTTCTCGTCCTCTATTAACTCTCATTCTCTAAACTATTCTAAGCGCAAGGATTTCATAGTCGATAGCTCTTCATGTAAAGTGTACTCAATAGTATCTCATAGTTTCAATGCAATGTATATTATCACAATAAACAATAATGTCTTAAAGCAAATTACATATAAGGGTTAGTTTCTGCGTGTACGTACCTGTAAGTGTCACTGCACGATCAAGAATCATAAAATCACCCAACTAAGGCTCTGCTTCCTCTTATGAAATAGGCACCTATATAAGTTATGAGTAGAACTAATAAGTTCCCTTAACTACTTTGCCATACCAAACTAAATGTCCAAGTAACCACTATCACCCATTCAACATGAGTTTCCGATCACTCTAGCACGCACACAACTCATTCAATACAAGTCAAAATCATCAACTCAACACAACATAAGTCTTTCCATCCATTTAAAGTAAAAGTATGTGTGAATCTTTCCTTTACATTAACTAATTTTGAGCATATCGGCTCGCGTTACCCAAAAATAACTAATCACAACTAAATCTTACAATTTTAATATGACATTAATATAACGATAAGACTAATCGTAGAGTTATCATGTTGAGATATCATTTGTTCATTCTCCAAAACTATTAAGAACTATAGTCAAAACAACACGACAATTAACTTTAGCAACCATCGACGATAAGTTGACATCATGCTCTTGGCTTACTAATATCATGTATCTATAACTTCGATAACATCCTAATAAAGACATTTGTAATTCAAAACAATCAAACCACAACAATTAGTAGCTATTATTCTCAATTTAATCAATCAAAAATCACTTTCAAAGTCAACTAACATCTTCACCATTACTAATTATTCACAATAATAACCAATCGACCAATCTTAAAACTTTTAAAGTTGTTTAATCAATCATCACCAAGATATAGTATAAAACACACATTATTAGTAATTTCATTTCTAAATCCAAGCCCTAATGGTTTCGTGTTCAAAGATAACATATTTAATCACTCCACATACTAAGATTCGAAGAAATTACTACAAAAACCAACACACAACCCATAATTTCAATCACACTTTAAACCCTAAGTCATAAACATGTTTAAATCATCAATCAAATTCTTGCCCACAAAAATTCAATTAAAATAACACAAGAATCAACACCTCACTCATAAACTTCATAAAACTTCAATAAAACTTCAAATAAAACTAGAAATTAATTAGAGAAAAGAGAAGAGATGGCTCACAAAGATGGGACTAACAAAAGGATGAAGACTAGATGGTGGTGAAGGAGAAGACGGCTGGGCCGTGGCTGTTGGTGGCGCAGCCTCCACAGCAGAAAAGGGAGAAGAGCCGGTTGGGTCGTGGCTGTTTGGGGAAGGAGACGCAGCCCCCTGCTGCTGCTGGTCGGGAAGGTGGGAAGGAGACGCACGGCTGTTGTCCCTGTTGCCTGTGCTGGTGGTCGTGGCTGCTGGCGGCACAGCAAGGGGAAGGGAGGAGAGAAAGAAAGAAGAGAAAGAAGGAGAGGAGAGTGGCGGCTGATTTTTGGCATGTAGGGTTTTACAGCCTCCTATTCATTATTATTATTATTATTATTATTATTATTATTATTATTATTATTATTATTATTATTATTATTATGTTTTATTTATTTATTAAATCTAAATTCATTTTCTTGCGAGGCTCAACTAAGAGACTCGCCTTTGTGTTTTCACACATTTCGATAAAATAATTATTTTGATTCAAACCTCTTTATTTAGAAGTCGTAATCTTATTTTTTAATATAAATATATGTTAATATTTAAATTCATATACGAAAGAAATTTATTAAAACTACTTCAAAATTAATTTAATATAATTATAAAATACCCTAAAGTCATTAAAATATTAATTGATGACGTCAGAAAATCTCGGGGTGTTACAGACTACCCCCCTTAAAAGGAGTTTCGTCCCCAAAACTAGAGTAACAAGAGTACAATTCATGGAAACTTGTATTTCTAATAACTCAAGAAGGTGTTTTAACTATTCTGAGCTCCAAAATTGACTCAAGGATTGTGACCTTATTGACACTTTTAACAAAAGGATACTCAATCTATCAGAATATTCATACATATCTCATTTCGAGTATTTATAATCACCTAAATTGGCTCAACATCTAATCAAAAGCATGTAAATATCACACCAATTGATTCAAACAATCAGTTAAAAGCATGTAAATAGCTCAACATCTAATCAAAAGCATGTAAATATTACACAAATTGGTTAAAACGATCAATCAAAAGAATGTAAGTTTGTAATAGGTTGTTATCATAGACGCGAAAATGCATGAAAGTGCAGGTGAAAATGCGTGTAAACGCGCGAAATTCTATCGCATTCTACCCCCCTTAAAACTTAGTTACGACCCCGTAACTCACTAACCTCGAAACATATGCAAGGATAGTGTGGTTATACCATGGAACTCCAATTATTTAATATCTTTGATCTCAGTACTACACACCTTAGTATCTAGGTCTCAATATGTTCTAGTAAGACAACTCTCCTCAATGTTTACAAGAGTAATGGATCTAGCACATGTGCCTTTTAAAGTGTATCACTTGAGCTCTTAACAACACGAAATGTCCTTTTATCTAATGTTATTCTTCAAACAACCTTTCCACTTCTACGTGACCACCTAAGGTCGTACTTTTTGATAATCTTGAAATGTACGGAAGGTTTAACTATTATAATTTGAACCATGAATGGGGGTAAAATATCAAAACAACAAGGTCCTAAAAGTAAGGTGCACGAAGTTGCTCGACACTTAACTCGTATTACAATTAGACCCTATACCTAAGGATACATGAATCTTACAAAACTGGTTGGTTATCAACTCCCAAATCGAGTCACCACTAACTTTACTTATCCTAACATAATCCTAACCTTTTACTTAACATGAAATGCTCTTTTCACTAATCATATATGATCAAATTATTTTATAACATTCTAGATCATACATCATGACTTGATTAATAGATTAACAACTCGAATTAATAACTCATAACATAATACATGTTTCAAGTATATAATCCAATTATATATGCCATATTTTAGCAAGAGACTGTAGTTAATAATCATACATTCACAGCCACAATACTAATACACATATCATAGTTATTCCATAATAATATCCATTATCCATCATAATATCAAATTCTAATTATGACAATGTGAGGATGATTTAGATTCATGAAGGGTAATGTCAAAGGTTATCAACATTTTCTGGCTATTCACTTACTATGCGACTAGATATGTTGAAAGTATAGAATGTATATCAATTAAGATCACGAACTTATACATGACTAAAGTAATGTATGATGTACATATATAACGACGGTGCTAATGGTACTAATAGGGTAATAATAATAGTAATGATCAACAAAGATGACATGTTATGTATACATAAAAATATGCACGATGAAAAGTAACTGATGAACACACCTACATCACCGCAATTTTCAATATCAATAGCAAAGCAGTCATGTATCATACAGTTTGATAAAGTTGATATCAACACTAATTTCACAATATCCAATCTTCATCATAACATTTCCATCACAATACTACCTCTAACTATAAGACCGTTATCGCAACCACATGACTGCTACATTAATAATCCTAACACTATACTAAAGTACAACGACACAAGCCAACAAAATAACACAACACTTGAAATTATGCATTACAATTATTCCTTCGCAAACAAGTGGAATTCAATTGTCCTTCGACCTAAGATGCAAAACTTAAAACTAACAACTATAACATAATTGTTTGTATTAAAACACGTCAAAATTTCAAAACTCTTTTCATCAAATGCTTATTACGATCCAACAATTTAGTAACATCAAATTAAAACTCTTCTTAACACAAGTGCGAATATTATTTAACTCTCCTTATCACATAATAATGATTGTGTATAATAATCGTTTAAGACATAATCCATTATCTCGATTCATTTCTCAAATTATGATTATTCGCATACTCATTGTCATTTCTTCACTGTTTAGGTTTAAAATACCATAACTCTCCAAATTAATTTACCACGTATCACATCAATCCTTATTAAAACAATAACTTGCGTAAAGTCAGCTTCATTTAGAATCTCATCTAAGTCTTTCATTTCAATACGTTGGCAGGACTATTGAATTGGTGATCAATGAGATACTCTAAAATACTTAAAACATTTAACTGTATCTTACGTACACAAAGACGCTTAATCCACCTCATCATCAGGTTATTTTATCCTTATGTCTTATAAATGCCATGAGGAAAAACAAATTATAATATCGCTGATTCCTTTTTAATTTCAAATATCATTTTATCCAGCTAACGCTTTAAAACAGTCATGATTCTTCTTCACATTATCAACCGATTGAAACATTCATCACTCTATATAAGCATTTAATGAGATAAAATGTCTTAACTCAATAGTGTTCCCTCGAATCGATTCTTAGGCCCTTAGCACACAAATTTGTTTATGACGATTATTCTTTGACTATCCACTTTAATATAAAGTTACCGACTTATGTATGAATGATATACCATGTCTCAACGCTATACAAAACTCAGAGGACTTGCGAATGATAATTCTCTCCCTTGATACTCAAACTCATATGTCTTCAAGAAAAAAAAAATCACCCTTATTTTATCCAAAGAACCACTTCAACTAGGTTTTTATTTTATTTTATTTTTTTTTTTTTGACAACAAATAGTGATTTAAAGGTCGTTATCACTCGACAAACATGAAATACTATATTCAGTATGATGAGAGTTGGATGCTTACAAAAAAAAATCAAAATCAATGACAAGGGACCCTTATAGTATATAATTCATCAAAATATATATAAAGTGTTTACTAAGGCGAATAGGTTGACTATCATTTTCACTCTCAACTGATTCTCAAGGTCTCACTACAAGCATAATATGTTGGGTTTAGAACTAACAAATATATGTTACATAAACCAATTTAAAGCATCAGTCTCAATCAATGTATGAGACTAAAAACGTTTATTGGTAGACACGATCATGCCACACTAAAACACAACCCCAAAGTTACTATAGCTAATTACAAAGGCCAAGAGCCTCAACCTAGTAAGAATAATAACTTCAAATGAAAATATTAAGGTAATTCTAGTTTGAACAACAATACTAATGTGATAATTTAGTCCAACTAATATAACATTATCTTTAAACACTTTGAGACGTTGAAAACAATCTCTTTACTTAAACTCATCACTATATGAAGAATATATCAATAATACTCTTATAAACCATGGTTCCAAATTGGGGGTTGAATTCTCAAACTATAAACTCTTAGCGTGCTCTCAAACTTCTCCTTATATTTAGGTTTTAACGCATCTGTACTTTAACAATGACCATATTATTATCATCAACTGGTGATAAAAAAAAAATTTATTTACAAGGTATCGCATACAAGACCCCCCCCCCCCCTTTTTTTTTTTCATTTACAATATATCGAATTCTTATTGCCCTTTAGCTCTTATCCTTATTCTAGTTCAAACTTCTTACGCTCGTACTTGCACAGTCATTCAACATATTCAAGAGAATTATGATCACCACCTTCTATGTTATGATATGATGGACAAATGCACTTAACAAAGGGAATGCTCAAGCAGATAAATAAATAGTGGGTTCATGTATAGAATCAATATCAAAACTAGTAAGCTTTATGAAAGCAATTAACATGAACAAATACTCAAACACATAAGGCTAAATTTCATATAATCATCACGAGCAAGAGGAAATTCCCGATGCAACCAACTTCTTTAGAATTTCTTCATTCGTACTTCATATCTTCATAATGACTACTTATAATACAGCTCATGAGTTGAACCAAATACTCAAAAATTTCATTATTGCTTGATAATGCATAATTCAAATCTACTGATTTGTTAAATCATATCATCATTCAAACCAGCATCATAATTATTATTTATAATAACACACATGAGAATTAGTCTCATAACAAGCTAAACAAACTATATATTGATCTATGCACGTGCAACAGTAATCATTATGCATGAATATGTAATGTATGCACCTATCCCGTATCTACCCAAACTCTCACGAATGACTTCTAACTTCAAGCAATCTCTACACGATTTTGAGGACACAAAGCGTCGAAAATAGGGACCACTGGCTCTGGTAACCACCTGTAACACCCCAGAATTTCCGACCCCTTAACGAAACCAAAACCGTAAAGGACAGGAGGAAATTCGGGTGTTACATAAAAGAAAAAGGAAAAGAATTTAGATAAACTTTAATTATTAACTTTAAAAAGGTGAGTGAAAATTTCGGCAGCATCTGCCTTAAAACTGTGCGTCTTTATAGAAAAACAAAAGTTATTTAGAAGCTAATAAAGTAAAGGCACCAACGGCCTATCAAAACTATGTCACGGCGGAATGATTCGTCGCCGGCTTCTCAAATCAACATGCCAAGCATGGATCGTGGTTCTAGTGTCGACGTTTGCGTTTTAAAAAGACTTAACTCCTTAAAACCATACAGAGTTATAGACTACGCAGCGGAAATACAAATACACGTGGGAGGACACAAGGCCTCATAACAAAACATATACAACCAAAATTTACAAAAGATAACAAGAGATACAAAATCGAAAGATAGGGGTAATGACACAAGTTATGCTTCGCCCTCATCACTTTCCCCAAATGCAATGCAATGCATAAGAAGCTCCAGTACCTGCTACGCCTGTCTATGATCCTCCTGCTGCTCGACATTAGACCAAAGGCCAATGTGTCATAGCAGGACAATCGTAGAAAGTCATCAACAATCAAAAATAAACACAAACACGTACACGTCAGTAACTAACATCAAATAGAATAAGGCCAACTACTAGATAGCATTATATCATAAAACAAAATAAGATGATTTCATAAAACGCAAGCACGGATAGTAACCGTTTATCGGCCACTTATACTTCTTAATTTCATTACGTGCTTTCCAACCCGAACCATGTGCTCTTGGGTAGAATGTAGGTCTTCACGCTCCTCGTTTCAAACATAAACTTTTGCAAAACACGCATAGTTCAACTCGACCAACGCATTAACAGAATACCTAACACATAACCTTATAGAGCTTGTCTATCTTAAGGTAAGTGTGATCATAGTCCGTAATACCCTTGAGGTGACTTAACTTAGGCACATTTCTCAATAGCATAACTATTCTATCGATAAGTAGATATCCTATCAAAGAGTAAATATTCTATCAAAAAGTAAACGTTTTATCAATGCGTAAGCTTTCTACCAAAGAATGAACCTTCTATCATTAAATAACTTTCGATCAGTGAATAAACTTTCTATCACTGAATAGTTTTCTATCAGTGGATCTTTCTCTACTTCCTGGCATAGTGACACGGCCAAGGGCGTTATCGGCCATCCGGCGCCCATGGCAAAGTATGAGCTCATGCCCCCTCCAGCTGACCCTCTCGGGTCCTACCTTCGGGAAAAACCTAACACACTGGGGTACTAAACCAGTGAAGAGGCCACCATATTGGGGTTTGCAAGGCCCGCATGGTATCACCTCGGTCAAGGGGCGGTATCGGCCATCCGGCGCCCTGTGACCCAAGCATGCTCATACCCCCCTTACGGTGGTCCCGTCGAACCTCACCTAGGGGACTAATAAAACAACCGGACATAATCCAGTTAAGTCACGCCAGCTAATCATAATATAGTACCTTATCAGATGGGAATAACTTCCACTCTCAACTATTAATGAGCGCCCTCGGAAAGCAGCGCGCCAAAACCCACTGAGCCACTCAATAGAATATGAAATTCACCTATAAAGGAGTCATTCTAACTCCAATTAGACATAATCTAATTCTTAAATAAATAAGGGGTAGTTCTCGTCCTCTATTAACTCTCATTCTCTAAACTATTCTAAGCGCAAGGATTTCATAGTCGATAGCTCTTCATGTAAAGTGTACTCAATAGTATCTCATAGTTTCAATGCAATGTATATTATCACAATAAACAATAATGTCTTAAAGAAAATTACATATAAGGGTTAGTTTCTGCGTGTACGTACCTGTAAGTGTCACTGCACGATCAAGAATCATAAAATCACCCAACTAAGGCTCTACTTCCTCTTATGAAATAGGCACCTATATAAGTTATGAGTAGAACTAATAAGTTCCCTTAACTACTTTGCCATACCAAACTAAATGTCCAAGTAACCACTATCACCCATTCAACATGAGTTTCCGATCACTCTAGCACGCACACAACTCATTCAATACAAGTCAAAATCATCAACTCAACGCAACATAAGTCTTTCCATCCATTTAAAGTAAAAGTATGTGTGAATCTTTCCTTTACATTAACTAATTTTGAGCATATCGGCTCGCGTTACCCAAAAATAACTAATCACAACTAAATCTTACAATTTTAATATGACATTAATATAACGATAAGACTAATCGTAGAGTTATCATGTTGAGATATCATTTGTTCATTCTCCAAAACTATTAAGAACTATAGTCAAAACAACACGACAATTAACTTTAGCAACCATCGACGATAAGTTGACATCATGCTCTTGGCTTACTAATATCATGTATCTATAACTTCGATAACATCCTAATAAAGACATTTGTAATTCAAAACAATCAAACCACAACAATTAGTAGCTATTATTCTCAATTTAATCAATCAAAAATCACTTTCAAAGTCAACTAACATCTTCACCATTACTAATTATTCACAATAATAACCAATCGACCAATCTTAAAACTTTTAAAGTTGTTTAATCAATCATCACCAAGATATAGTATAAAACACACATTATTAGTAATTTCATTTCTAAATCCAAGCCCTAATCGTTTCGTGTTCAAAGATAACATATTTAATCACTCCACATACTAAGATTCGAAGAAATTACTACAAAAACCAACAAACAACCCATAATTTCAATCACACTTCAAACCCTAAGTCATAAACATGTTTAAATCATCAATCAAATTCTTGCCCACAAAAATTCAATTAAAATAACACAAGAATCAACACCTCACTCATAAACTTCATAAAACTTCAATAAAACTTCAAATAAAACTAGAAATTAATTAGAGAAAAGAGAAGAGATGGCTCACAAAGATGGGACTAACAAAAGGATGAAGACTAGATGGTGGTGAAGGAGAAGGCGGCTGGGCCCTGGCTGTTGGTGGCGCAGCCTCCACAGCAGAAAAAGGAGAAGAGCCGGTTGGGTCGTGGCTGTTTGGGGAAGGAGACGCACGGCTGTTGTCCCTGGTGCCTGTGCTGGTGGTCGTGGCTGCTGGCGGCACAGCAAGGGGAAGGGAGGAGAGAAAGAAAGAAGAGAAAGAAGGAGAGGAGAGTGGCGGCTGATTTTTGGCATGTAGGGTTTTAAAGCCTCCTACTCATTATTATTATTATTATTATTATTATTATTATTATTATTATTATTATTATTATTATTATTATTATTATGTTTTATTTATTTATTAAATCTAAATTCATTTTCTTGCGAGGCTCAACTAAGAGACTCGCCTTTGTGTTCTCACACATTTCGATAAAATAATTATTTTGATTCAAACCTCTTTATTTAGAAGTCGTAATCGTATTTTTTAATATAAATATATGTTAATATTTAAATTCATATACGAAAGAAATTTATTAAAACTACTTCAAAATTAATTTAATATAATTATAAAATACCCAAACGTCATTAAAATATTAATTGATGACGCCAGAAAAATCTCGGGGTGTTACAACATACCTTAAGCAAGATAGCCAACTCTAAAGCGTCCTATTAAATTCCCGGTCACGAATCGACTTCCTACAAGGTTCAGTCGTATTCGGGAAATAAGCACACATACACACTTTCCCCAAATCAACCATAACACACACATACAATTACACCTACACCTAGAATACCACAAACATCATGAACATCCATCACATACTATAACATGGTAAACGCACAAAACCAAACAGCATACATAATCTGTCCAGAAACGCAATTTAAAACTAATATATATAAAACATAATCATAAAATCATACATTAAACAATATAGATTATAAGTAATTACATAAAAATAATAGAAAATTTCAACACATAAAAAATAATTTAAATAATAATTTAAATGTTTAACGTCTTTGTATAAAACCTTAAAAATAAGTTTTCAGCCTAAAGATTATACTGCCACCATTCCTTAAATAAGTTTCTATTTGTCATTTTGGGATGCTCCATTTGTTGTTCCCATAAAAAATCTTTTTGCTTGTGTCACAAATTTTGAACAAAATAACCTTATTCATCCCAATTTAATATTTTAATAATACTTATGGTCCCCACATATTTTTAACTAAGTTCATTTTAACATTTTTATATTCTTTATGCCCCTATATATTTTCCACTAACTTTATAAAAATATTTTTTATTAGTTGTGGTCCTTAGATAATTTTCCACTAAATTTTATTTAATATTTTTAACGTTTATGATCTCTATTTTTCCTGCATTAAATTTATTATTTAATAAAATAGTATTTCTATTATTTAAAAGATTTTATTTTTCTTAATTCCTGTGAACATTATTTGTGGGAACTTTATTAAGAAATGAAGGGAGTATTTTTTTACTATAATAATAAACATATAATGTTGGACCTCTTGAGTTTTGATGATGACTACACTTTATTTAAGCAAATATGTTTTTAGAGATTGTGTGCAGGTCGATATCCGGTCGTGATAATGATCGTTGATAGTACCTATGACTTAGCTTATGGAAACGTACATGTCAAAAGGTTTCAAAAGAGGTTAGGAGAAGCATATCGCTTGGGATGTAAAATGGAAACAGCAGATCTACTGTTCCTAAGTTGGATGTTCTAGCTAAATTGAAGTCTGGAGACAGCGCACTGTTCCTAAGCTGAAAGTCAGCCTACGTTAACTGGAAATTCTGGTTATTTATTTATAATTATTATTTTTAGTTAATGTATTAAATAAAGTTAATTTGTTGCATTTATTAATTATTATAATTAATTGGCAAAAAGTTTTCTAAAAATTACTTTACGTATGAGCCTCTAAATAAAGATCCTTTATTTTAGGATCTATTTTTAGTAAATATTGGATTTACTAAAAATAGAATTAGTTGTTGTTGAATGGGTCTTAGCTATCATTCTTAACCGTCTTTATACCTACAAGTTAGCAAGTAACCATTCGTAATAAGCATAATCGTTTCTATTTATAGCAAACACGTTCCAGCAAATAGTACTGGAACAGGAACAGCTATTGAAGAAACTGCTGCTTGAAGGGAACAGAAGCTATTTTAGGCAAATGGGAACAGCGGTTATTTCTGTATGATTTGACTTAATCAAATAACCGTATGTTTGGTTAATCGACATTACTCCCATGATCTTTTTGATAATGGAATAATGGATTGGAATATTCCTTATTCTTAGGGATTTTAGCTCTATAAATAGTGGACTCGGTTATTCATAAAAACTTGCCTTAGTATGAGCCATTAAATCATACGTAATTTTGGGAGAATTTTTACAAGAAAATTTTGTTTTAAAAATGCCAATTAATTTATGATATTTTCTTGTGCAACTTATTGATTTTATTTTTAGAGAATTTTTATCCTTTTGTAAGGGTTTTTGAGAGAATATGTAATTAGACTCGGGTGAGTCTAAGGGGGGAATTAGATAGCTTTTAGTGAAGCTAGAGAAGAGATTAGCTTTGAGTAAAGCTAAGGAGAAAGCTTCTAGTGAAGCTAGTGGTGAGAATTAGCTTTTAGTGAAGCTAAGTTTGTTGCTTTGAGTGAAGCAATTTGAGAGAGAAGAGTTGGCCTAGTTGATGCGCTTCGAGTGAAGTAAGATGTTTAATGTAATTGTAACGAGTTGCCTTAAACATAGTGGAGAATTTAGAAATCCCGAGGGGTCGTGGTTTTTCCTTTTATTTAGGCCTAGAAAGTTTCCACGTAAAAATCGTTTGTCTCTTTTAATTATTTCGCTCTAAGTTTAAGCTTTATTTATTTTATTCAATTCCGTAAAAACAGGGCAAAAACGCTTAAACTAGTAACAACAACAATTCACCCCCCCTCTTGTTGCTGTTCCCGTTCCTAATTGAGTCTACATATAACCTAATTTATTTATTTATGTGTTATAACTTTGTCAAACATAGGTGATAGAATTATCATTCGAAATTTATTTCACCAACATTTTTTTCTTATTATTTACTTAAATAATTAATGCATAGTCTATTTGATTTTTGTAGTTTTTTTTAATATAGTCATGTAAGTACACTAGTGGAAAAAACTTCATCTGCTGCGCCACATATGCTGCGGTTTTTTACAGACGTAGCATAAATAGGATAAAAAAACAAGGGAAAAAAATAATCATAAAGGCTGCGGTTTTATTACACTACGTAGTGTATATGATTATCTATAAAAAAGCTATTTCAAAATTATTTTCTTTTCTTAATTTATTACAAAATATTTTAATGAAAATAAAATTTTTACATAATTAATTAATATGTTATCCGATAATTATCCATTGTAATTAAAAGATACTATATATCTTAATTGATTGTATATGGTAAAAATTAGTAAATAAGATATGATTTTAAAATCTTTTGTAACTAATATATTAAAAAATCTAATCAGAAAGATAATACATGATATGCTAAAATATATTTGCCTAATAAGAACATAAAAAGAGCGGAAAATTTTTTATTGTGAAGTCAACATGCGTCCTAATTGTTTCTTCATTAGTATACTGTATAGATAGATGTATAGATAATAAGAACATGAAAAGAGCGGGAAAACTTTTATTGTGAAGTCGACATGTGTCCTAATTGTTTCTTCATTAATATATAGTATAGAATATTACAAAAACAATCATAAATATTATGAAACAAATAATTACAAGAACAATCATAAATCCTACAAAAAATCACCTATTATTAAACAAATAATACCAAAAAAAAAAAAAATAAATCAACAAATAAATGAATCAAACTTGTTTACTTGTGAACAAAGAAGAATAGAGAAGATGAAAAGATGAAAAGTTTAATCAAACTTGTTAATTCAACAAGTAATGGTCTGAATTTTTAGAAAATATGATAAGAAAAAACTTGAGGATGGATATTGGATAGTATAGGTTGAAGAAAGGTGAATAGATTGACAAGGAAAAATTAAAACTAACATAAATAATGCACAAATAATGAGATGAACTTTTTGAAATTCACAATTTCGAGCTCTCTTAAGAGTCCGTCTTTTATAAAGACGGCTCTCAAAAGCCCAGCCAAAATCTAATTTATATTAATTGTAAAAAAATTACTGCTGAAATTAAAATGCACGTGTCGAGTGGAATGTGAAAAGTCACATAATATATCTAGGGTTATAATAACATTTACTTGAGGTTATAACATATTACATTTGGTGTTATACAAGAATATATTTGGGGTTATAACATAATTTATTTGAAGTTATAACATAATATATTTGAAGTTATAACCCTAAAATATATGTTGGTATAATACCAGATGTATTATGTTATAACCCCAAATAAATGTTGTTATAACCCCAAATATATTATGTGACTTTTTAGATTTCACTTAACACGCGCGCTTTTGATTTCAATAGTAGTTTTTTTAAAAAAAATTAACATAAATTAGATTTAGATTGGACATTTAAGAGCCATCTTTACAAAAGACAATTTCAAATAAGAATTTGTGTTCGGTTTTTGATGAAACTCAACTTCTATTTTTATTTAATAAAAATATTAAATGGGCTAGCATGTCTATACCGTCTTTCATTAGAATTTGTGTTGTTCTATAACCCATTTCATTTTCCAGTTAGGGCAGTTACCATTTCACGAAAACCCTCTTCGCTGCCTCCTTCTATGATTCTCTCTCTAACCTTAACCCTTTCTTCTTCAAATCTCTTCATCTTCAAGGTTAGTTTGTTAATTTTCGTTTAATCTCTATTAAGTTTTTCGATTTGTTTTGATTATCTTTTTTTTTTTTTTTTTCTGTTTTTTATGTTTGGTTAACTGATCTCATTCTAGTTAGGGTTATTGATTTTTGTTAGTTTTAATCTCTATTATGTTTGTGTTAGTTTAATCTATCAAGTTTTATTTTTGTTTTTTTTTTCCCGTTTTTGTAAGTTTTTTTCAGAAAAAACAGCTCTTTTAATGGCGATGATGGACCCCGATGGCGGTGATGTAGTTCATGCATCAAGGCCTCAAAAAAAATTGAAATCAATTCCTTGATACGTCACTGATTGTTCATTTGTTATGTTTTTAATTAATTTTTTAAAGTTAGTTGTTAGTTATGTTATTACTAATTCCGATCCATAATTCGTTTACTATCTGTGCTTTGTTTTGCTTTGTTTAGCCCTGGATATCTCGAAGGCCCTCCCAGGAAGGTGGCTACTCTTGCTAATTTGAATTTCTATAAGCCTCTTGCCGAAAAGGCGCTAACCTACTACAATTCTAAAGAGGTCAGGTTTGAATACTAAAGTCCACTTCATCGTTTTTTATTTGATTGTTTTGTAATCCTTTTGTAGATTCACTTATAAAGTTCTTTATATGCAGTTGTTTTAAATTTTTTTTTTTTTTTGCATTGCTTACAATCTTTACCTCTTTGCTTGTGTCTCTTCTTTTGATGTTCCCACTGCTCCCCATTAGAAGTTGAATTAGTTTGGGGGGGTTGACTTAGGTATCGGTATCGACATACTCGGAAAACTGTGCTTTTACTAGCATCGGACCCGTCTCAATATGCAATTTTTATACCTAAAATGAAGTGTCCAATGTCCTAGTATCAAGGATTGGATATGGGTACGTGAACCAAAATGAAGAGTCGGAGTAACAAACTGATTGATTAGGCATATGTGTGTGTTCTGAAGATATGCTATAGCATCTATTTTTATTTTACCTTGCATAACATGACCACCCTTTTCTTGAATTTCATTCTTATTATTTATACATGCATTCTCAAGTTAATTTTATAATTCTACAAGCATAAGATTTATTTTTGCTTTAGTGTTGGAGAAGCACATCAATGCTTGTTTTAGGCTTGTGTAAAATTTTATTTGAATAGAAACAAAATTTGATTCAGTAGGCATTTTATTTTATATCTCATTGTTGAACTATTTTATGTACTTCATATTAACTCAAATATTAATACCATAGATGTGAGTCAATTACAATGACGAGTCTTTACAAATTTTGCTATGACCAATCTTGTGGGAGTTATGAAAGAAGTACTGATAATTCTGAATAGGGCGTGTGAGCTATTACGAGTCTTAAGTGTTTGATTTGATATGTTGTACTTTTGTGAAATATTTCCAATGGACTTATTGATACCCTAGGAGAGTGAGATGTAAGGATCATGGGCTATTTGAACTGATTGAAATTCTGCATGGACATTTGAGGTGTAAGGATCCTTACCTCATGCATTTCTTCCCCTTCCTCCCATGAAACCCACCCTAAAAAAACATTATCTCTTTAAAATCTTAAAGATTGTACCAATTTGAACTACTAATTCTACTCCAAACACAGTTGTGCAACTTTATCATAATATTTGAGATGTTTGTTGCAGTGCACAAATTTGTTGCTGAAGGAGGTACTTGTTGTAGATAGGCAGCACCAACCTGAAACAGTGGTGTGCATGAATTTCATCGCTCGTTCTGAAGATGATTCCAAGCTGTTTTATTTCTTTGCTAAACTTCAAGATGGTCCGTATCCTAATTATCATGATGTCAAGGAGATGTGCTTCGAGGAAGATTTTAAGAAGCCTCAACCTAGTGACTTTCAAGTCAAAGAGTTATGTTCGTTGGAAACACATGATTCCGGTAAGTCTCTTTATGTAGTTACAATGTTGCTCTGATTCTTCATTCTACTACTTTTTTAACTGCTTATGAGACATGTTCTTGCATTTCACTATGTAGGGAACTGAATGTAGTTTGTATTCTCTTAATTTTACCGTTTTTCTAGGTTGTTTGAGTTGTAGATTACCTTTTGATTTTCTCATCTAGTTTTTTTATCATCGTTGATTTTTAGTTTCATATTATCTAATTTTATTTAGTTTTGAGTTATTGAGCTATAATTGTACAAAATTATCCTCTATATTTTACGTGGAAGCGTGAAACTTGCTCTTTCTAATTGAAATCTGTAGGGAGTTTGTTCTTGGTGGTTTATTTAGGAGGAAGAGAAATGGAAGGAAAGTTATTTCGGAGGGAATGGAAGAGAAATGGATGGAGATGAGTGTTTTTCCTCCGGATCTTTCTGCCTTTGAAGGGATTACATCCTCTAAATATAGAACATTTGTAAGCAAGGAATATTGTTCATGATGAACAATACTTTGTACATGTCAGCAAGTGCCTTTCCTTTATCTTCTTCTCGCATTCTCATCTTTCCATTTCTTCTTGACCATTTCTCGCCAGTCGCCATACTTGCCATTTTGTATAAGCGGGTCCCATTCTCGCCATTCTTGACATTCTTTAACTCAGGTAAAGATGAAATGGTGTGCTTAGTCATTCTCGCCATTCTCTGTCAGAAGGTGCCAGTCTCACCTTTGGTAAGAGCTGCAGTCCTTCCATCTATCACTTGGCCAAGGCCTCAAGAAAAATTGGAATCAATTCCTTGGTACGTCACTGTTTGTTCATTTGTTATGTTTTTAATCAATTATCTAGCCAAAATAGGCTCATCAAATGTGCAAGAACTTGTTAAGCTCTTTCTGTAGACGGTCTTTGCTTAAGCTTTTTCATTAAGGCTGTTGTGAATCAAGGGAACTTGTTACTCGTCCCATGTTGATTGTCATCATCGATATTTTTGTGAGAGATTTTAATTTCAATTGTGGCAATCATTCTGGGACATAGGAGTAGTTTGTTGACCAAATATGCAGGAACTAGGAACCGGGTTTTTTTGAGTAGCCAACAATGCATAAAATAAATTTAATTCTTTTAAAAATTAAAATGAAAACTTTAACTTTGGTTCGGACCCATACACTTTTTTAGAAATTAAAATTTTCCTAAACTTATTTTGGGAATTCTTTAAAAAAAATTAAGGAAAAAATTATCTATAATAATTCAACTTTTTTATGATTTTCTTGTAATTATCCAACCTATTGATTAACTATGAACAATCCCAATTTTAGGGGTT
This sequence comes from Amaranthus tricolor, assembly GCF_026212465.1. NCBI lineage: Eukaryota > Viridiplantae > Streptophyta > Magnoliopsida > Caryophyllales > Amaranthaceae > Amaranthus > Amaranthus tricolor. Next base: position 10,206,293 of record NC_080048.1, read on the forward strand.
TTTGTCTTAAGTAACCCGAAGACCTGCTATAGTATGCAATTCACAAAAATAGTAAACTAAAAATTAATTTAATATTAGAAAATTTTTAAAAATTTACATACAAAATTTTCTGAATAATAAAAAAATCATAAAATTTTTAAAATATTTTTTTAACATTTTTTTGATATTTTATTTTAATTTATATTTTTTTATAAAAACCAAACTTGTTATTGCAAGTCATTTGGTTATCGGGTTTACTTTACGAATATACTTTTTAAAGTTGACATTATTCATGGTTAATCAATAGGTAGATTATTGTAGGAAAATCATGAATAGATTGGATTTTTTCCAAAAATTTATGTCAAAAAGGGTATGACTTTGGACTAATGAAAAGAAAACTAAATGTTTTTTGGTTTGACTTGGTTTTGAATTTTGATAGAAACTAAACCGTAATGCAAACTTTCATCCCTACGTCTCATGAAACAATTTTTTATTAGGTTACCAAATGTACACTTATAGTATTAATACGATTACTTGTAACCTTAAAATAATTAATTATAACTATAGTGAGATGGTCTTCTACAAATTTAATGTGAAAAATAATGGTGGTATCAATTTAAATCAATATTTAATTAGTAGTCAATTTTGTAATAATTATATGAATGAATATTGTTTGTTGCAGACATAGATTAATTAGATTTATGAATCCCTTTACAAGTAGGTTACGTTGCTGTGCAACTGTGCGAGGCCACGATGTAATTAAAGCTTGTAGGAGTACTAAATACCTTAATTGCTATAAAAATTTGAAAAGAATAAGAAAATTAATATAAATATAAAAAATTCAAAAAATAATCAACTTTTAAACTTACTTTTCAAAATAAGTACTTTTTTTCTGGAGCACAGGTTTGGGGTTAGAAGCTTGGTAAAATAAGTCAAGGTCTTTGTTCACTTTTAGTAACAACGAACAAAGATTTTTATCAAGCATTTTTGTTCGCTGTTATTAACAACGAACAATTACAAGGCTAATTATGTGCACTTTCTTGTTTCAATTATAATTGTTATTTTCTTGGGCCATGTCAATTTCACAAGGCTTATTTTTAGAATTTTAATTATTAGATTTCCTATTTTATTTTCTAAAAATTTGGGAAAGTTGATAATTATGGGATTAGAGGTGATTTTATTTAATCATATAAAGTGACTTAATGTTAATTTTAATTCTCTCCAAAAGAATGCTATTTTAATTAAAAAACTAAAATTAACTTTTCTAATCTATTTCCTAACAATTTGGAAAAGTTGCTTATTTTGAATATTAAATTTAAAAGTTGCTTATACTTTGAATTTTTACATTAATTTGCTTATTCTTTTTAGATTTTCAATTTCTATTTCCCTTATTTCTTCTCATTTTATTGCCTTGCATACTTCTTAGTTGTTCTCTTGGGCCGTAACAATTGTACGTACTATTAATTTACTCCCTTTTTATCACGAACATTATAATCTTTCATCTTAAAATATTTTATGTAGATTTACATAATATTATAACAATAGAACAAATAAAAATTTATTCTGCTGTTGGAGTTTGTATTATGGAACTCAAAAATCTCTTAAATATTCAAGTCTCATAATGCAAACATAAAGAAACAGAAAAAGCATTTCCTTTGTTTCACTATATTTATTACATTTGACTTTTTACGCAATCGAATGTGTTATTTTGATCATTTATATAATGAAGTATAGACATCTAAAAATTGTAAAAGTTAATATCTAAAACTATGCGATTAGATGATTCAAATAAGATCTCACCCGACTATATTTTCTTACATATTAGCTGTAATAAATAAAATAAATTTAAACAATAAATAGTATCAACAATCGTAATGTAGCGAGTATTTCAGAATGGAGAAAGTACACATACATGCAAATGAAGGAGTAATTCATTTAGAGAAAGTATTGCTTTTCAAAATAAGGTTTGAATTTCATTATCATGTAATTCTTCTCTTTTCTTAGCCGATTAAAATAAAATAAATAGATAAACTATGAAAGTAGAATGTTATAAGATGTAATTAAATTAAAACTAAACATACTAGATATTAATTAATATTAATAATTAATATTAATTTGAACAAAATGTGGCTAAGGATTTGACACTATTTATTTGAACAAAATGTACTTTGGGCGTGTTCGGTTTATGGCTTTTTGGCTAGCTTTTTGATTGACTTTTAGCCTATTGGTTGAGCAAATCAATTATCTATTATCTATTATATATTATCTATTATCTATTATTAATATTGGTAATATTAATTAATATTAATAATTAATGTTAATATTATTAATATTAATTTAAATTAATATTGTTAATATTAAGGAAAATTTACCCAAAATAATTCAATTTATTCACGATCTTACTATAATAATCCCAACTTATCGATTAATCATGAATAATCTCATGTATTGTGTCAATCTACCCCATCTCCTCCATGTTTAGGGATGCAGGCGGGACGGGTCTAATAGGAGACCCGCCCCATCCCCGCCCCGATGGGTCCCGGTTTGATGGGTCATGGGGCGGGTACGGGTATAAAATTGATACCCACCGCGGGGATGGGGATGGGTTTTAGGTGATACCCGCCCCATCCCTGCCCCGCCCCGCCCCGCCTCCCTAAATTTATTTTTAAAAAAAAAATTTAAAATTTCTGGAAACCTTGAATTTATTTTCAAATTTTTGAAAATTTTTTTAAAAACCCCAGTTTTTATTTTTTTTATTTTTAAAAAAAAAATTCAGTAATTTTTACCAAGATTAACATCCATCGATCACTGCACAGTTGTTTTTTCCGATCTCTTTTTCCTGCCTTTTTTATTCCACTATGGTAAGTTGATATTGTGATAGTTTAGTTCTTCTCATGGATGTTTTTAAGCACAGTTGTTCTTCCACGTTCTGCTCACTAAGTGGCACTTATTGTAATTCATATGTAGGTATTGAATTTCAATATGTTATTATATTGTGCAAGTAAACACTGATTAATTTTTAGTTCTTCAAACACCCTTAATATAATGATCAATTTTTACATGATTAATTTTTACATTGTTTCTGGAATTTCAATATGTTATTATATTGTGCAAGTAAAATGGGTTTTAAGGCCCAAATAATTGAATATAAATATGTGATACAGATGGGTATTAAGCGAGGATTTGATGGGTGGTGGGGCGGGTAAAATGAGTATTAGACGGGGATGGATACCTAGATGGGTGGCGGGGCGGGGATGGTATTAGGTACAAACCCATCGGGGCGGGGACGGGGAAAAAAATTATACCCGCCGCGGGGATGGGGATGGGGATGGGGATTGATTTTCCAGATGAGGATGGGGATGGTAAAGCCAATACCCGCCCCGCCCCGTTTGCATCCCTATCCATGTTTGTTTCTACTTCACATTCCATTGACGACACAACAGTGAGTGAAGAAGCCCATCTCTTTTGAGCTCCCATTTCTAGTGACTATAAGTGCAGCTTCGCCATTTCCAGTGACTATAGCCATCAATGGTAAGTTTTCGAATTTTGTAAAATTAAATTGATGGGTTTCGAATTTTCATCTCCAATTTATTATTCATTCTAAGCAGTGAGTGAAGAAGCCCATCTCTTTTGAGCTCCCATTCTAGTGACTATAATCGCAGCTCCGTCATTTTCAGTGACTATAGCCATCAATGGTAAGTTTTCAAATTTTGTAAAATTAAATTGATGGGTTTCGAATTTTCATCTCCAATTATGCATTCTAAATTTTGTTCTTGATTTGATCTATGCTAGGCTAGTCAGTGTGATTCCTTTACAATAAAATGGTGGTTTGGTGGGGTGTTTAAAAAGACAAGGTTTGAATTAGAGTATGTGGGTGGTATGTGTAAATCCATGAGCATAGAACCTGACAAGTTATCTTGGTTTGAACTTAAGGGAATAGTTGAGGAAGATATTGGTTTCAAGTCTCCATTTAGCTTATACTACTTAGATCCTAAGGCAATGACTTTTGAGGAAGGGTTGAAGAAACTAATCAATGATGTTTCTGTAAGTGAAATGGGTAATGTTGGTACTGACTTTAGGGCTGTAGATGTATATGTTGTTGATGTTAAAGATGATGACAAATTGTCTGTGAAAATGAAAAAAGAATTTAGTAATGTAGGTAAAGCATATGGCTTTGTAGGTGAAAGGAAGAAATTAACACCTAGGAAAGCACATAAAGATACATGTGAGGCAAGTTGCTTTCTTCATATCCCAACCCACCTAATATTTCAGATATTTGTAATGAATCTGAAAATCAAAGTTGCTTTCTTCATCCCAAACAGCCCCATAAACTCACAACATGAAAAGAATTATAAGCTAATCCCCATCGAACAAGGTTTATCTGAAGATGAGCTAGATTTTACTTGTGATTGGTATGAGACTTGGCCTGGTAAAATTGCATCTGGTGAGATAAATGAGGGTTATGAAGAAGCTTTTGAAGATGAAGATGATAGCACAGATTTAGACTATATCATATCAGATGAGGATGAAACTGAAGGAGATGGGTCAATTGAGCTTGTTTTGAGTGAGGACTTGTCAGTGGAGGAGGATGAAGGTGTTGTTCAATCAAATTTGAAGATTGGTGAGTGCTCTTTCAATGATATTGTGTCTTAATATGAAAATAGTGATGATGAAATTGTCACACCTACTATAGTAAATGATAAAACAGATTTTAGGAGGTTTAAATGGTGTGTTGGAATTGTTTTTGGTAATTCTCTTGAATTTAGACAAGCTGTTACTAGATATGCTATTGCTCAAGGGAGAAATGTTAAAATTTGTGCAAGTGACAAAAAAAGATTGCAAAGAATTGGAGTAAGATGTGTTGAAGGGTGTCCATTTAGGATTTTTGCTAGTTGGGATAGGAAGACGGCTTCATGTGTTGTGAAAACAGTGGATGGTCAACATACTTGTCAAAGGAATATGGATTCAAATAGGCAATTCAAGGCTTCTTGGTGTGCGGAAGAGTTACTTGATCTGTTCAAAAGTAGACCACACATAGCGTCATCTGAAATTATAGACATTGTGAGGAAGAATTACAGGATAATTATTACTAGGGTTTTGCATATAAGATTAAATATGCTACTCACAGAAAGTTACATGGTTCAATGAAGCAACACTATTCCAAGCTAATGAGTTACATGGAAGCATTGAAATAAAGTAGCCCAAAAAAGCCATTTTACAATTGTCACTGATGGGAATATTGATAGGTCGTTTATGTACTACCAAACAATTCCTGGTATGCAACTAGTATAGCAGCAGTTAGGGTCGAATCCACAGGGAACAATGTAGTAAGTGATTATTTTCCGGCTACCAATTGATCCTAGGTAACACACAAATTTGGAGGATATATGTCTAAACTAACTAAACAACTAGAGCGCAAACAATTAAATTAGAAAAGTAAATCGATGATACTAAAACATCCAGGGATAAACTTCCCCACTAGCATGATATGATGACAATGAGATCCTACTACCCTTACAACAATCATAACCAAGTTCAATAGGACGAATACACCATTAAGAATACTAATAACTCCTTTCGAAGACTATTAGCTTCACTACCATACTATCAAACCTATTTTCATGGAATCAAGTATAGTAATGACATTGAGCACAATATTCTATAAGATCCAACAATCAAATCTATCTATTTTCATGAAGATTATCAAGCCCTTGATCTAAAAGGCCATTCATTCAACTCTAACTTTCGTTAACGATGAATAAATTGTTAACTACAATTTCCAAAGTTTCTATTGAAAAACGTAAGTTAACTAGCATAAGAGATCAAGCATGAACAAGGATTGTGCATAACAAAAAGGGATTGGAACTCAATAATTCATCATCAAAATCATGGCTAGGGTTCCATCTAACCTTAGATTAAGAAACTACTCACACATATTAAATGCAACAAAACAAGAATTCATTAAAGGAAACATGATTAAAAATAATAACAAGAAAAGGGATAAAGAAATAGTACTTGAATTCGAATACCAAATGATGAACGAAAGTAAATGAAGTTACAAAGTTTCTTTCCCAAAGTGAAGAATTAAAAGTATCTAAAAAAAACATAGAAAATGTTAACTCCCCTTGTTTGGTTACATTCCCCATCATTTAATAAAAAACCGTGCGGAAAAAACGGTTATTAAAGCAGGACCGGACCGGGTTTCAGCAAGACCGGACCGGGTTTCTGGAAGACCGGACCTGGTTTCTGAAGACCCGACCGGATTTCCAGAAGACCGGACCGGGTCTGTGTGTTAAGAGTTTTCCAGAGAGTAGAAGTTGCAGGACCCGAACGGGTTTAAGCAAGACCCGACCGGGTCCTTGGGTTAAACATATTAGCAAGTGATTTTAGACAACCCGGCCGGGTTTGAGCTGGACCCGACCGGGGCTTGTAATCTTGTGCGAGACATATATATGCTAATTGGAACAAAAGCTTCAAGGGTGAAGAGATGAAGCTTTTATTTTGGAGGTGTGCAAAAGCTTATAATGAAGCTGATTTTAATGACGGAATCACAGAAATGAAGAAAGTAAACCATGTAATTGCTAAAGCATTTAACTTGGCTAATCCTCGTTTATTTTGTCGAGCTTTTGTGAAGGTTGATACAAAGTGCGATGTGATATTGAGTAACATGGCCGAAACTTTTAACTATTACATCATGCATGCTAGATCAAAACACTTGATTGATATGCTTGATGATATTTGAACAATGATAATGAACAGGCTAACTACAAAGAGGGAGGAGTGTGCAAGCAAGTGGAGTGGATTATTATGTCCAAAAGTACAAGTTATATTGGATAAAGAGAAAGAAGAGGCATCTAATTGCACTGTTCTACCGTCTACTGCTACAGTATTCCAAGTTGCTCATCACATTGACGTATTAGAGGTGGACATAGAAAGAAGAACATGTACGTACAGGAAATTAGATCTTAAAGGGATTCCTTGTTGTCATGCTGTTGTCTCAATTAGTTACCTACATAAAGACGTCGAGTCATTTGTGGAAGAATGTTACACCAAAGCTGCATACACAAGACTTATACAGGTTGCATAGCTCCTTGCATTGGAGAACATCAATGGCCTAAAATTGATATGTCCATCGATCCACCCCCAATCAAAATTGGTCCAGGAAGATCAAGAAAGTCACGAATCAAAAGTGCTCCTGAGGACCCAAAAAAACCAGGGAAACTCACAAGACATGGCATGCAGATGAGTTGTACCATTTGTAAATTCACTGCACATAATAAACGAAATTGTCCGGAAGAATGAGATGTGGTAATGCTCTTCATAGCATGAGACAGATGAAAAAAAGAAAAGAAAAACAGAGATTCTTGATGAATTTTTCGGTTTTAATGGAGGATTTGGGGTATGGGTTTTAATGGAGGAAGGAATTCATGGTAAAATGATGAAGAAGTTGGGTTAAACATAAGCTACAGCAACTTAACCGGAACAATTGGTAAAAATGGATTCAACAGCACTCCGGGTAAATTGATACAATACATGAGATTATTCATGGCTAATCGATTGTTGAGATTATTGTAGGAAAATCGTGAATAGGTTGGATTATTCTGGGTAGATTTTTCTAATATTAATAGATGAAATTCTTGTATTCTAATGTGTTATGTTTTGCGCATTGTATAAGTAATAGATAGAAATAAAAAATAGGAAAAATGGCGAGACGAGGACAAATTACAAGAAATTAGAAGAATTATAAACCCATATCAAAATCAAATCAAATAATAAAACAAACAACCAACCACAATTACTGAATTTGTTGGATTAAATGGCAGAACTTGAGATGTGAAGGAAGAAACTGAAAGAGAAAATGAAGAAATGGGAAAAATGAGAAAGAAAATGAGAAAGGAAGAAACTAAGAGAGAACGTGAAGAAATGGGAAAATAATAAAGAAAATCAAAGTAGTTGATGAAGTGGCATACGACGTGGTAGTTCAGTAGCAAAAGAACTATCCATCAACTAAGGATGAATAGTGTTCATCTTGTAATAATTCGCATTTCATTTTGCATGACTCGGCCCGACCCGACCCGTTTCATTTAAGTCCGACCCAACTTTTGCCATGTTTTATTGTCTACTAGGTTATCATAATTATATTGAGACCAATTGTTGAAAGATGCAAATAATTATATTTAATTTGATTGTCTTACTTTATAAAATTAATTTGATTTGAGGGCAAAATTTCATACCAATTTCACGCGATTAGAGTTAGAGTTCATGATAAAATGTTGCATTTTGTGAGTTTTGTTTCACCTCTATGTTTGTTTGGGGTTGACTTTCAATTTGTTTGTGAGTTTTGCTACATTAATACAATGTCATTTTAGGGATTTAGGGTTTTAGCTAATAAAGCTTAAGTCTAATAATTAAATAATTTATTTTTTTTCTTTCTTTAAATTTCTTCTCTTTAATCTAATATTTAATTACTTAAATCAACAGATGTTAGGACCTTGGACAAACTGATGTTTACATAATTACATGATGACTACATGTGTCTTGTAATGGAAAGTTTGTGTTGAAAGATTACAAATATCTTAGATTGACCAGCAACGCAAAATAACACAATTCTGCAATATAGATCTAAAGCAAACGATAATCATCCATAACAAGACAAGTGTCTCATACATATAATGACTTTAATATTTTTCCATGTCTCAATTTAATTATGCTACCTATTATTAACTATACACCTCCGGCCCTTGCATCATTTACCCTTTACACGCTTTTACATTTTAATATTTTCATTGCATTATTTTTAATAAAAATGTATAAAACTACATTATTGCATTTAATAGTGTAACTTGGGGGACCGCGTGCCACTTTTCTTCTATCTAAACATAATGTTAGTGTTTTATCCATGTATAACCTTAAAATTGTGATTTATTGTTTTTCTTGTCACAAACTATAGAGATGTCAGGAAATAGGTGATTAAAGTTGGTTCGCATTGGATGTTACTTCTATTCTATCGTTTGTACTTTAGCTCAATTTTCGTGTGCAAAATATATCTCATCTTCGTATTTATAGCTTAACAGTTTACTACTTGCGTTAATGTAATGAAAAGTATTCTAGTAGAATAATATAAGATAGTTTTAGTTGAGATAAACTGCAATGAGAATGAATAAAATTTAGAGGAATTTGCACTTGTCTTTCATTTAGGAGCGAGTCAAATAATTCTATGTTAAGTAACTTAGACTCAAAGTTTGCATCATTAAGTTTGAATGTGTTATAAACGATGTCAAATGCGAGAGTTCTATTGGGTGCTCAGAATCTGCATATTAAGTTCCAGAATTTGAAGGGTAAAGGTTTGAAAAAGGAGCATGATGTCACAAACATTTCTACTAAAGTGTGGAAGAGGCAACCAACTGCTTTTAATGTTGACAAAGCAATAAAAGGTCAGTAAGAGCGTAGGGTAATTATTCTTGATTCATCATGATAAATTTTATTGCCAATTAGTGAGAGCAAGGACTACATGTAATCTATATTAGGATGGATGAGAAAAGTCGATAGGATTGTGATGAAGGGTACTTTGGTACATTGCATTGATCTATGCTTTTATATATATACTCTTTTGTAATAAATGTAAGGCATTAAGGATCATTTCCTATATGGTATCAGCCCTCCCTTCGATCCTCTTTCACATTCTGTCTATCAATCATCTTCTTCCTTTCTTCTTCATTACCATGGCTGGTGAGAGAAACTCATTGCACCCTTCTCTCTCTATAACTAATATCAAGAACCATATTCCTATACAGTTAGAATTGGAAAGTGGGTTATACTCAACATGGTCTCAACTATTTCAAACCCACTACAAAGCCTACCGTGTTCTTGATCATATTATTTCTAATATGGCTGCCTCTGATTCGTCATCTACACCAGTGCCAGATAAGACGAGTGGGAATATGTGGACGCTCACGTCCTAATGTGGATTTATGGATCCATCTCTCGTGACCTCCTCCTTAGCATCATCTCCAAGGCCGACACCGCGCAAAAAGCATGGGACAACCTACGTGATATATTTCAAGACAACCAGACTACCCCTGCTCTCTATCTTGAAGAACAATTCACACACATTGATCTTGCAAATTTTGTGGATATGAATGCATATTGTCTTCATTTAAAGAACCTTGCGGATCAACTTGATAATGTTGGGACTTCGATTACGATTCAACGATTGGTTCTTTAACTAATCAAGGGCTTAACTCTTTCTTATAGTGAAATTGATACTGTGCTTGAACAACAAGAACTCTTGCCCTCGTTCCATCAAGCGTGCTCTAAAATTCTCCTTCACGAGACTAGGCGAAATCATCAGGCCTCAAGAAGTAATTAGCAGACCTAAATCCTTCATAGCAAACTCAATAGCAAGTAAGGAAATAATATGTCTGCGTAAGAAAGAAATATTTGAACCCGGACGATAGATAAACAAGGAAGTGTCAGACACACTGTTCACAAAACCAATCGTCCGAACATAATCAGCAAAACGCTGGTACCACGCTCTCGGAGCCTGTTTTCAGTCCATGTAGATATTTCTTAAGTCGACATACATAATCAGGATGCAACTGATCACGAAACCCCATCGGCTGATACATATAAACAGTTTCATTCAAATGACCATGTAAGAACGCATTCTTGACATCAAGTTGATGAATAGACCAAGAACTAGCAAGAGCCAAACTCAGAACCACCGGAATGGCTGCAGGTTTAACCACAGGGCTAAAAGTGTCAATACAGTCAATCCCAACCTGTTGAGAACTACCATCAACAACTAACCGAGCCTTATAGCGCTCAAAAGAACCGTCAACATTAGTTTTATGACAAAATATCCACATACATCGAATAACATTCACATTAGAAGGACAAGGAACTAACTCCCACGTATCATTATTAATAAGAGCAGTATATTCATCAGTCAATTTTTAGGGCTTGATCTAATATCTCTTTCTTTGATCTAAGAACCTCAGTACCAAAAAAGTACTTAAGGTTTCCTAGATCCTTCATCTCGAACTCCAGGAACAACCTTCTTTTGAGCTCATTAATATCCTCTTCATTATTTCCAGTGATAACCATATTGTCAACATAGATTATTAAGCAAGTAATTTGATCCTTTTCCTTCTTTAAGAACAGTGTTACTTTGCACACAACCAAACTTTCTCATTGCTGTTGTGAATCCACCAAACCATGCTCGTGGAGATTGCTTCAACCCATATAGTGCTTTCTTAAGCCTACATCCTTCCCCTTGAATATAGTCATCAGAGAACCCCAAAGGTGCTTTCATGTAGAATTCTTCTTCTATTTCACCATGAAGGAAGGAATTTTTTTACATCAAACTGGTACAATGGCCAATCTTTGTTAGCTACAACTGAAAATAAGATTCTAACCGTGTCGATCTTGGCCACAGGGGAGAAAGTTTCCATGAGTCTACCCCATATGTCTATGTATACCCTTTGACTACGAGTCTTGTTTTGTATCTTTTGATGGTTCCATCTGCATGAAATTAAATTGAAAACACCCATTTGGGTAACTTACAATTTTCCCTTTAGGTAACATACAATTGTCTTCTTCCCTTTGGGTAACATACAATTTTCCCAGGTTTTGTTCCTTTAAAGTGCTAAAATCTCTTCTTCCATCGCCTTCCACCATCTAGGGTTTTGGAGTACTTCCTCAACATTTCGGGGTATAGCATGAGAATACAGTGAGGTATTGAAAGCTACAGCTGCTTCAGGTAAGGATCCACTATTACCCTGATCAATAGGCTACCGAGACCTCATTGCCTCAAACTCTGGATCATATCTCCTTGGAGAAGCACCCCTTGTACTCCTTGGTGGAAACTTATATCTGCACTGTTCCTCAACATCTGGTATATCATTAGCAACATCAATTAAAAGTTCAGAGTGTACCTCTTGTTTAGTATTTTACTTGATGCTTCAAATAGAACAGGGATAGTTTGAGGAAGAGGAAGTACTATGTCTTCAATGACAGCAGCTGTGGTTCACCTACTTGCTCTTTAGGATAAGGATCAATTACTATGGGATGCGTAAGACAGCTAAGTCATTAATAGTAGTCTCCCCCTGAGGACTAAGCTGGGAATAATAATATGAGTCCTTAAAGAAGTCACAGTCCATAGTGGTATAGAGTTTTTTATGGACTGGATCATAGCACCGATACCCTTTCTGAGTTACCCTATACCCAAGAAAGACACATTTTAGAGCACGAGGTTCAAGTTTGTTACGGGCTTGTTTAGGAAGATGAACATTCACAACATAACCAAACACACGTGGAGGTAAGGAATGAGAAGAGGGGATAGTATGATGCGTTTGGAGGGTGGCTAAGGGAGTCTTGAAATTGATGGATTTTGTGGGAAGACAGTTTAGTAAGTGGGAGTGACAATTGCTTCGGGCCGAAAATGGGTGGGAATATGAGCTTTAAACATAAGAGCTTGGGTTATCTCAAGGAGAGTACGGTTCTTTCGTTCAGTTACCCCATTTTGTTGTGGAGTATTTAAACAAGTGGTTTGATGAATGAGACTTGAGATGAAAAGAAATTTTGTATGTCGGAGTTGATGTGTTCCCCCCCTGTCTAATCGAAGCATTTATGGTTGTGTTTGAAATTGAGTGATGAGCATATTATAGAACTTAACAAAGACATCAAAAACCTTAGATTTGTGTTTTAAGAAGTAAACCCAACTCATACAATTACAATCATCCACAAAAAAAACATAGTAAGAAAAACCGTGCGTATTAAACTCAGAAGCAGAGCCCTAAATATCAGAATGTATCAAAACAAATGGTTTAGTACTATGAGTCAAACTAGGAAGAGAGGTTTGTTTATGACTTTTTGCTAGTAAACAAGCTTCGGAATCTAGGGGTATATTACAATTATTGAGGGATGGAAAAAGACGTTTTATAAACCTGATGAGTGGGGATGGAGATGGAGATGGTAATTAATTCCAATACCCGCCCCGCCCCGTTTGCATGCCAATCTATGACCCATTTCATTTTCCAGTTAGGGCAGTTACCATTTCACGAAAACCCTCTTCGCCGCGTCCTTCTCTGATTCTCTCTATAACCTTAACCCTTTCTTCTTCAAATCTCTTCATCTTCAAGGTTAGTTTGTTAATTTTCGTTTAATCTCTATTAAGTTTTTCGATTTGTTTTGATTATCTTTTTTTTTTTTTGCTTTTTTTTTCTGTTTTTTATGTTTGGTTAACTGATCTCATTCTAGTTAGGGTTATTGATTTTTGTTATTTTTAATTTCTATTATGTTTGTGTTAGTTTTTTTTGTTTTGTTTTTGTTTTTGTTTTTTTTAATCTCTGTTTTTTATAACCCTAAATATATGTTATAACCCTAAATAGTAGTTTTGTTTTCCTGTATTTGTAAGTTTTTTTCAGAAAAAAAAGCTCTTTTAATGGCGACGATGGACCCCGATGGCGGTGATGTAGTTCATGCATCAAGGCCTCAAAAAAAATTGAAATCAATTCCTTGGTACGTCACTGATTGTTCATTTGTTATGTTTTTAATTAATTTTTTAAAGTTAATTGTTAGTTATGTTATTGCTAATTCCGATCCATAATTCGTTTACCATCTGTGCCGCATAAAGGCCCCAAACCTTGATCGTTATATGTATGTACTTCTATGTGTTTAATATTTCCTTAATTTTATTGACTTGAATTTTTAATCATAGTAATATAATTCACTTGGTTTTTTGTTTGTTTTTTCTCCAGCTTGGATTATCCTGGAGATCATTACCTTGATCGTGATCAATTGTATGTGTGTAATCTTTGCTTAATTTTAATATTTGATTTCATTTTGTTTACCTGTTCAACAGTTTATGTGTTTAATACTGTATTTGCTTAATTAATTTATTTACTTGGAATTTTATTACTAGTAATTTTGACTTGAATTTTGATTTTTTGATTTTGTTTATCTGTTTAATAGTGTTGATGAGGAGGAGAAGTCTGATACGTAAGTAATTGAATGAATGAGTAAATTTGTGTTGTTTTGTTTTGTTTTTTGAACCCGATTTTATTTATTTCGTTACCCCTTCAGTGGGTATTTTTCTTTGTTTTGCTTTGAATAGAAACAAAATTTGACTCAGTAGGCATTTTATTTTATATCTCATTGTTGAACTATTTTATGTACTTCATATTAACTCAAATATTAATACCATAGATGTGATCAATTACAATGACGAGTCTTTACAAATTTTGCTACGACCAATCTTGTGGGAGTTGTGAAAGAAGTACTGATAATTCTGAATAGGACGTGTGAGCTATTACGAGTCTTAAGTGTTTGATTTGATATGTTGTACTTTTGTGAAATATTTCCAATGGACTTATTGATACCCTAGGAGAGTGAGATGTAAGGATCATGGGCTATTTGAATTGATTGAAATTCTGCATGGACATTTGAGGTGTAAGGATCCTTACCTCATGCATTTCTTCCCCTTCCTCCCATGAAACCCACCCTAAAAAACATTATCTCTTTAAAATCTTAAAGATTGTACCAATTTGAACTACTAATTCTACTCCAAACACAGTTGTGCAACTTTATCATAATATTTGAGATGTTTGTTGCAGTGCACAAATTTGTTGCTGAAGGAGGTACTTGTTGCAGATAGGCAGCACCAACCTGTAACAGTGGTGTGCATGAATTTCATCGCTCGTTCTGAAGATGATTCCAAGCTGTTTTATTTCTTTGCTAAACTTCAAGATGGTCCGTATCCTAATTATCATGATGTCAAGGAGATGTGCTTCGAGGAAGATTTTAAGGAGCCTCAACCTAGTGACTTTCAAGTCAAAGAGTTATGTTCGTTGGAAACACATGATTCCGGTAAGTCTCTTTATGTAGTTACAATGTTGCTCTGATTCTTCATTCTGACTCATGTACCCAGTCGTATTGTTGATGATCGGACATTGGTAGACACTTAGGACACTTCATTTTTAGGTGTGAAATTGAATATTATAGACATGTTCGATACTTCGAAACATACCAGTATCGGAGTCCGAGTAACATAGTGTAGAAACGTATACATGAGTTTTCAGTGAAGTATTTCCTGACATTAGGATTGAATAGGATATATTGAAGAAATGAAATCAGTCACATGAACATTCATTTATTAAATTAATACCATGGAATGTTTCGTGTCAAATTGCTCATGCATTATTGTGGTTAATATATAAAGTACTTATTACATCAAGTATACCTTGTCATCAATTCAGATAAGGACATGTTACCATCATCGAGTTTGATGCTATATTATGTAGTATTATCAACAAAACTCTTTGTTTTATTCTTCAGAATAGTAAGAGAAATTAATTCAGATTTGAAATTATGTACGCTCTAATTTTTTTAAAAACAAATCAAAAAGTAATTTGGGAAAACAGGATTATTGATTTTGTAAAATGGTACTCCCTCTTCAAAACCTCATTTACCATTTTGGATTGTTCAAGAATATAAGCAACTATGCATTGCGGAAGTTTATCGGTATTATTTAAAAAATTAAAAACATGGAGGTTGTTGCTCATTTCTTTTCATCTAGCAAAGGATATTCTAGTTGAAAATACTTCTATTAGGTTTTTATTTGCCTTTCATCTTCAATTTTTTTCCTCTTAAAAGACTAATACAAATATTAGGGTACTATACTTCAATGTATTTTGGAACTTAATCAGTATTTATGGTTGTTCATTGCTTATCTTATCTCATATGGCAAAGGATATTCTTGTTGAAAATATTAGGTTTTTATTTGCCTATCATACTTTTTGATTTAGTGACTTACTGTCGCTATTATTATGTGAGAATTGAGGACTTGTGTTGTTGATTTTGTTCTCTTACCCTCTTACATATATCATTTGAAAGATAGAAAAAAAATATAAATACCCTTTAAAGTTGTTATTTTATTTTAATTTATATTTTTTTATAAAAACAAAACTTGTTATTGCAAGTCATTTGGTTACCGGATTTACTTTACGAAAATACCCTTTAAAGTTGAGATTATTCATGGTTAATCAATAGGTGAGATTATTGTAGGAAAATCATGAATAGATTGGATTATTATAGATAATTTTTCCAAAAATTTATGTCAAAAAGGGTATGACTTTGGACTAATGAAAAGAAAACTGAATGTTTTTTGGTTTGACTTGGTTTTGATAGAAACCAAACCGTAATCCAAACTTTCATCCCTACGATTTCAAGCATTTTCTCAAGTTGGAGCTACTTAATGCTCGAAAGTTCCAAAAACGCTTAAAACCCCTTAAAATTGCAACTTAGTACGTAATTTCAAGCATATGACTATGATTTTGAATTCTAACCATGTCAACACAATAATATATACCAAATAGCGTTGTGTGTCAAGTTTCGTGCAAAACAAATCAAGTTTGAGCTACTTTATGCGCAAAAGTGCCAAAAACGCTTAAAAACCCTTAAAATCGCAACTTAGCACGTAATTTCAAGCATATGACTAGGATTTTCAATTCTAACCATTTCAACACAATAATATATACCAAATGGTGTTGTGTGCCCTGTTTCATACAAAACAAACCAAGTTTGAGCTTCTTTATGCGCGAAAGTGCCAAAAACAAATACGTCAAGATCATCAAACATCAAGTGAATAACAAAATGCAGCTAAGTCCTCGATAGCACAAATAATTGGTAGCTACGGCCTGGATCGGAACCTGAAACTAATTCCTGCAAAATCCTATCATCCATAAAATTGTGGTGGGAGTCGTCACCCCGCCAATGTTTATGCTCGAGCTGTAGCTAACTCCCTGTCTAACACCGCATTTATACGTGCCGGCTAACATGGGCGCCGGGATTTTACATGTCGGTCCATGATTCGACATTACCTTACTATCATGGTCATTCAACCAATAATCAGATAATTTCACATAAGTTCATCACATTTTCGTTATTACATGCTAACTTTAACTTTATTCAACTTAGGTGAGAATTTCTTTTATTTAATATAGTTACTACCATAGACTTAAATTTTACCTCTAGGCCCTTGTGATTCATATATTAATCTTTACTCATTATATTTTATTTATCACTTTATATTTAATAGTTTCCTCATTTATTACCAAAAATTTTACTTATTATTTTGTTAATAGTCTTCTCTTTAATATTTTCCATTAGTAGCTTATAAAATTTATTTTTCTTGAAATAAACTCCTAAAATCGATATTACCTAACTTAGAATCAATACAACTTATTCTTTTCGGATAATTAATTATTTTATTTATAACTCCAAGTTAAATGGTAATCTTAGGATAAGTTTTCCAAATCCAACAATTTCACAAAAGTCAACGTTTCAAGTTTTAGACAAACAAGTAACTTTATTAAGTTTACAAAAAAGATTAATATTTTAGCAAATAATCATAAAACTTGGAACTTCTCAATAATTAATATCTCTAGTTATAAAAACAGAGTGACACTTACAAATTTTTCACAAAAATCCATATTTCACGTGAACTTTGTAATTTTTATGAAAATTCAATATTTTTAGTTGTAAAGCAAGTAAAACTTTATTACTTCACAAAAATCATTATTTTAATTAAACTTTATAATTTTCAAGAAAATCAATGTTTTAGATATAAAGCGGATAAAAACTTTATTTTTTTGACATTTTCATAAAAATCAATATTTCACTCATAATTTAAGAGACAAATTTCTTATAATACTTTCACATTTTGTACCTAAATTTTCGCTCAAATAGTAAACTAAAAAAAATTATTTTGTACGACTAATTTATTTAATATCATAAAAGTTATGTTTATTATAATTTCTCATATATTCAAAGAAACACTTTAAATGCTTATAAAAAGTTATACACAAATATATTTTAAACTTATTATGGATACTTAGTAACTTATAGTATTTAATTAAAACGCTTTTTTTCTATTATATATAAACTAATTTGGTCGAATGGCTTAGGTTACTTTTGGAGTATTAATTTTCCACTTATAAACAACTTAATTTATTTTATTGTAGTATATCCTAAATTTAAATAATTAACATAATCATTAAAAAAAATTAAAACTTTTACACAATAACTTGAAAATTTGATATAACATTAAGGATATCATAAATATCAAATAAAATTCTAATAACAACTTTTTTAATATAATCCTAGTTAATATAACATGTTCATAAAAAACTACTCACAACTTATTAAAATTATTTAAAACTAACATAAACATATTAAAAATAAATTCTAGTATAAACATACTTAATTATAATAACAATCCTAATATAGCACATAACCCATAAACATACTAACACAAATTTATACATAAGTAAAACTTAATTTTAGTTCTAGCATAATAATCCACCCAACTTTGTAACATGTTGAAAATTTATTAAACAACATACTAACAATATTTTTAGTATAACACTAGATAGATACCCGTGCCATGCACGGAGATTAAAAAAATTTGAGTTAATTTTATACTTGTATTATAATTTTTTTAAAGGTTATTAGTTAGTATTTTAAATATTATATATATATATATATATATATATATATATATATATATATATATATATATATATATATATATATATATATATATATATATTATTGAATATTTAATTTTTTGTTCAATAAAATTAGGAAAATAATAAATGGTAATACAAAATTTATCATTAATAACTTAAGTTCGTTACAATAATTAAATAATTACAACTAAATCAAAATTTTTACCATAAAAATGGCTTCATAACTTCAATATAGATCACCTTGTAACTATATTGTATGAAACACCCTGCAATATATATATATATATATATATATATATATATATATATATATATATATATATATATATATATATATATATATATATATATATATATACATATATATATATATATATACATATATATATATATATATATATATATATATATATATATACATATATATATATATATATATATATATATATATATATATATATATATATATATATATATATATATATATATGTATATATATATATATATATATATGTATATATATATATATATATATGTATATATATATATATATATATATATATATATATATATATATATATATATATATATATATATATATATATATATAATATATATTGATTAGTTATATTAATAATAAAACTATCAAAAGGAAATTACTTAAAGAATATGAACGCGTAATTTTTTACCTCATAAGTTTTGAAATACTTCTTTATATACCACATTGTCAGTAGACGACGACGACGACGTAGTTGTTTGATTATCTTTGTCAACAATAAGAATTTTAAGTCCTTTCTTACTTCTCACTCTTGATACGGCAACATAAAGTTGTCCATGACTGAATACAGGTTTAGGCAAAAATAATCCAACATGACTCAATGATTGTCCTTGACTTTTATTAATAGTCATCGCAAAACAAAGCATCAAAGGAAATTGTCTTCTTTGAAGTCTAATTGGGAGCTGTGTGGTATCTGTTGGAGTCAATGTTATCCTTGGTATGAAAACCTTTTCTCCTTTATTGCATCCCGTAAGAATAGTTGCCTCGACAATGTGATCTCCAAGCTGGTTGACTACCAATCGTGTGCCATTACACAATCCAGCTGATTGATCAATGTTTCTAAGCATCATAACAGGAGCACCAACCTTCAATTTCAGCTCATGATTTGGAAGGCCAGAGCACTTAATACTGTTTAAGTACTCTACAGAAAATGCATCGACATTAGACTCAAAACATCCATCTGCTTTATTTATAGAATCAGAACTTAAGTAAACCTTTTCGTCCCCAGGTAATAATGAAAAAACATATTCATTCACTTTCCCAACAATATCATTTGAAGGACAAAGTATGACCCTTTCTTGAAAAAAGTTTGTGTCACTTAAGTTCTCCTGTATGGATGGATATGTACTTTCAACTATGGCACCAATAGGATCTACAACATCCTTGATGAGAAATTGATCAGGAATATCAATAATGGGTTCTCCATCATTAGGTTCTCCTAGTATGCCATCACCAATCTTTAAAATCCAATCAGCGAAATCCTTTTAATCATTATCATCAACAGACTGAGTTTGCAACCTCATATTCTTTGTAAGCCTTAAAACCTTACACGAATGCCAAATGTAAGAAGAGTTTAATGATGCAAAAACTATATCTTGTCGTGTTCCTTTTGGAATAACTGGTAATACCTGCCTAAAATCACCTCCAAAAACAACTACCTTACCAGCAAATGGAGAGTCCGAAGCAATACCATTTGAATCTCGTAAAGCGTCTCGCATACTCCTGTCTAAATCTTCAAAACAATATTTGTTCGTCATAGGGGCTTCGTCCCAAATGATGAGCTTAGTCTTATTTAGCAAAGAGGTTAAATCGCTACCCGGAGTAATACCTCTACACATAGAATCAGGAGTGGCAATCAAAGGAATTCCAAATCTTGAATGTGCAGTTCTTCCTCCTGGCAGTAATAGAGAAGCAATACCTCTTGAAGCAACAGGAAGGACAATATCCCCTTTTGATCGAATAGCTGCACACAAAGTTCTCCACATAAATGTTTTACCAGTTCCGCCATGCCCATAAAGGAAAAAAGCACCACCTTTATTATCATTCATAGCCTGCATAATATCATCATATATGATCCGTTGTTCAGCAGTCAAACATTGAAATAACTGCTCATGCTCTATGCGTAGTGCTTCTCTATCATAACTTAACTCATCAGCTATGAGTCTATTAAAACTATCCTGAATTATTAATTCATCTGGAAGTAGCTCATTGCTATAATTGCGTAGTGAACAACCATTATTCTGCAGAATCTTCTCAATATCAACTAATGCATAGCATTTCAATTGTTCATCACTAAGCTTCAAATCTGTAATCATCACTTAGAAATTAATATAATACTTAATGGTTAAACATGATTAATAAAGCTATTTCTTAATTAAATTAAATAATAAAAAAAATTACCGGGAAATCGAAGTATCATGCGTTGCCTATATAGTACATCTTCTAAAAGCACATGCCATGTACTGTTCCATACAAATTCAGGTCTGGATATACTATTAGACATAAGCAAAATGGCAAATAATTTTCTTAAGTAGTGTGCAGATCCCCAAAAACTTGCCTCTAATATACCGTCAATATATTCTTTATCATCATCTAACAAACCCATTGCATAGCAAGAATCTTTAAAGGTAGGGTAGAGAACACCATTTATGGTACGAATATCTTCAAAACTTGTTGGGCCCTTAACATAGTTCAAAAGTGTGCGTAAGTAATATCGTTCCCCACATCCTGGAGATACATGATAAAGTCTACCGATAGAAAAACCTCTCTTACGAATGGTCCACTCACGCTCTTTTCTCTTCCAAACAAATTTTCCCAGAAATTCAAAATACCGAAGTTCTCTAGCTTCTTCAAATCTAGAATTACATTCCATTCAAGCCAAAAACATTGACTTATCAACCAAAGGTTTATTCAAGACATTTTCAATTGTTTCATTTTCATTGAACACAACAGTTTGTTCTCCTGGTAGGTGAAAATTCAGTCTCTCAACAGAAGGAAGCCTATAGTGAATCTCGAAGGCAAAAATTCTCCAAATAGCCTCACAAGCCGAAACATAACGACAATCATAATATTCTTTGATCTCGTCGATAGTATTATCATCGGCATTCTCATTTCGTTTCCTAACTAATCCTGCTGTTACTCTATCATTACCCTTATTAATGTACTTGAATAAATATTTAATTGCCCGAGACTGATTGCACCACTCTACATTTATGTGTGCCTGATATTTCAAAAGTAACGTAGGGTTATAAGGAACAACAAAACGATTATCAATCGACACATTGTTTTTGTCCACAGTAGCGGAGTAGCCCCCGTATCCCTTCTCCTGTACACAGGATATCCTTCATCACTTAGTACTGTAGTATTGTTGAATTGTTTTGGATATCTTTTACTACAGCTTCTATCTCTCATACACGGTGAATTTAAATTTAAGGTACCACATGGACCATGTATCATAAAGTCTTTTACATTCTCGTACAAAATGGGAAAAAGATTTTTATCTGGAATCTCTGCAGATATTATGTTGTCTACATCTTCTATTCTTGGAATTTTATCGTCTCGATGCAGAAATAATACAATGTGTGCATGTGGTAGTCCTGTTTTTTGAAATTCAACACTATAGACAACTGCAAATAAATTAAAATTAGAAGCATGTTAAATAAATTAAATCTTCTTCAATATTTATCTATAAAACGAACGAAGCAAAGTAAGTAACAAACCTGCATTGGCTTTGCCAAACAAACTTCCATTTGTAATATCTTTCAACAACTGGTCCAATTTAAGCTTGAATACTCGACAAAGTATATCTGGTCTATCTTCAGGACGCAAATTTCTCTTCTTAACGAATCTAGAAATTTCAGGCCATTTGGAATTACACGTGAATGTAATGAACAGGTCCGGATATCCATATGTCTTGCAAATTCCCATAGCATCATGATATAGTTCAGTCATAAAACGATCACCTCCATGGAAGGTAGATGGCAACACAACACGAC
The DNA here is from genome assembly GCF_026212465.1 of Amaranthus tricolor. Lineage (NCBI taxonomy): Eukaryota > Viridiplantae > Streptophyta > Magnoliopsida > Caryophyllales > Amaranthaceae > Amaranthus > Amaranthus tricolor. Next base: position 10,228,855 of record NC_080048.1, read on the forward strand.
GACCAGTATTAGATAAATCTGGAATACCATTAGAATTTGAATCAAGCAGGCTATTATAATTTTCAGCCCTTAATAGCGTTTGATTTTTACGGACAAAAAATAGCCTTTCTGATTCAATCATTGTCCACCCATCAACGAAAAACTGTTGAAATAATTTTCCAGATCGTAAAATTGTATCTGCTTCATTTTCCCTATCCATCAGTCTATAGGCAAACCATTCACGCATGGTTAATTTGATCCTTTGATTAGAATTCGATGAAGAGTAAGACTCCAATCCTCTATGATTTATACCAATTCTATACCCATCTTCTCCATATACAAAAATTAAGGGATATTGTAAAGCTAGATATGAGGGGTGCAACTCACTAATACGCTTCAATAATCCACTTCGATTCTCAATAATTATGTCTCTCTCTTCACACGAACTGCCAATATCTCTTACAATAAGGGCAGCTACTTCAGATGCAGATGGCATATTATATGTCCTACAATCTGTAGCTCTTTTCCCAATCAACTTTAATTGAATGTTAACCTCATTATTCAAGTCAATTCTGTCTCTTGCCATTCTGTATACCTTAGCATACGGGTTAAATTCATCAATCATTTGTTTTAATTTTTCCAACAAAACATCATCAAATTCCTTCGTAGTTTTAGAACTGAAATGAATGGTCAAAAAATACATTAATATATTTTACTTAAACATAAATTATAATATTAAAAAATAATTTATTGTAAATTACCTAAAAGCACGTTTTCTGTTTTCAATCTCATTTTCAGTATCTACGATGTATAATTGTTGAAACTTTGCTGTATTTCCTTCTGTTGGCAACAAACTACCAATTCTATGGTAATTTTGACCTCCTAGTCTAAAAGAATATGGCCCTCGACCTTTGTTAACAGTATTATCTACTCGACGTCCCATTGATGTAAATGCAAACATCATGTTGAACGCACGTATATTTTCAACAAAATATCTACTCCTAGAATCTTTCCTGTTCAATAAATCCTCCAAAAATCTCGGTGGATTTTTAAGTGTAGGAATTTGAACTTTGCCTTTCATACAGCATAATGAAAACTTTGCATTTTTCAATGATCCATCCTTCCGCGCTCTTTCGTTTGCCCACATAAAGGCCAAACAATACTCACATTTAAAGTCAGGATCTCCAACATCAAAATACACTGTAAAAAGAATATTACACATTAAATATTAATAAATTACTAAAAGCTAATTTATATATATATATATATATATATATATATATATATATATATATATATATATATATATATATATATATATATATATATATATATATATATATATATATATATATATATATATATATATATATATATATATATATATATATATATATATATATATTACCTTCAACATCTGTTCTTGTAAATTTTTCATCATCTAAAAAAATAAATAAAAATTAATTTTATTAGTATGATGTACAAAGTAATGTATAAGTTCACTGCATATTTTTTTCTTAACTCAAAAATTTATATGACATCAACTCTATTTAATATTGGGATATTATAGAACGTTATACATAACACTTACCTATATCAATACTATTTTCTAAATGAGAATCATTTAAGTCAAGAACGTTGGTTGTATGTCTTTTGATGAAATTTCTACCAATAGTATACTTTCCAGCCCGAGTAAGTTTGTTTGAGCATACTTGAGGATAAGTGGGTATAGAATGCGCCGTTGATTTTTGTAATTGCGATAAATCAACTACTATAAATCAAAGAATAAAAAACTATTATTAATAAAAGTCATAAGTCTATTAATAAAATGTACATTAATTATTTTTTTCATCATACTTACAATCCATATTAAAACTGGTAATATTTTTTAGTCATGTGAGAATTACCTGAAAATAAACCTTCATTGTCTGGGTTATAGGCTTGGTGCGCAGTATGACGATGTTTTGAACGTGGATGAGAAAAATCGACTGTACAAATGATAAAATATTAGATATAAAATATAATTCCTAAACATTAAAAATTATATTTTATAAAATATTTATATGCTAAATTGTAAACTATTTAATTCATTATTGTTATCCCATTTGATTTTCGAACAATATTTATCAATCATTCTTACACCATCCTTAACAAATAACAATGATCCAATTATAAAGATTATGAAATTATTTTACACCATCCTTAATAAATAACAATGATCCAATTATAAAGATTATGAAATTATTTATTTATTTCCCCTTTCCTAAAGATCATCTTTTAATCTATTTTTATTAAAAGTAATTTTTTTTTAACATGTAATCATTTATAATCAAGTATAATTAATGATATTTAAGATTAAAATAATTGATTGAAAAATATATCAAAATCACATAAGACAATAATAATGGATAAGAGAAAATAGCAAAGTGTGATATTATTTGATTCGTCTAGATTTAATTTTTATTAATACAATTTTTTACAATATTAAATTATCTACAATCATAAATATTAGTAATTTAAACAATATATTAATTTGTTTATAAAATAAATGAAAAAACAATAACAGAAAATACCGACGTGGGTATCAGAAAATGTAATAGCTCAATGCTAATAATAATTACCTTAACCTGCTTATCAATTAACTCTTTAGCAGTAACTTGTAATTCTTTCTTCACTTGTGAATCAAAAAGAACAAAAGTGGATTGCCCAACACCATCCGAAACACGCACAAAAATCTTGTACCTTTAATTCACATTGATGGAATTTAGATTAGTTGAGTGTATTATTGAATTTTTACTTGTTTTACTTGTTAATCAATAGAAGTCAAAAGCCAAAAATTTTATGTAAATTATTTACCTTGGCCAAACAAATAGAATAGGTACTTTGCATGTAAGACAACTCATGGAACCATCTGACTCTTTTTGAACAGCATCATAGCATTTGTAACATGATGAATAAGACCATTCGTGCTCACAATCAATAGATGTGATTGTGCCATATGTGACATAGTAACCTTCCTGTAGTTTACAATTTGCATACAATTCAGTGGTTTAGTTTTGTATTTAAGATTCTTATAAATTAAAGTTGTAAATATAACCTTTTGCAGCAGCACTATATCCTTCAATTGCACAGCCTCATGATTATGAAGAAATATTAACTCTGATGATTTTAAACTGTGATTAGACTCATCAAGCAATGATCGTTGAATTATTGAACCGTCGTTGAGTTTCCTTCTGTTGAATGAAATAAAACAGTAATTGATGGTGCATTTTGTTAGGTATTTTAATTTGGTACATGTTTAATTTGGGGCTTGGTATTAATTTCTAGATTTTTCAGATGCACACATTTACTAATCCCCAATGCATAATTAAATAAGTTTTAAATGATTTTTATACCTGTTTTTAAATTCATGCACTTCATGAATATCAGGTTCAATGGTGAGTCGCGTTATGAACATTGAATTGGTCAATGATGTCGTACCTAATACATATGGATAAAGAGTTATTAAATAAGATAAGTATTTTCTTAATCATGCAACATTCAATCAGGTATTTTAAAATGATTATTACCTCTCCATAATTTGACTTTTGCATATTGAATAATAATCACAAAAGATTTATTATTCTCAGGTTTGGATACGTAACTATAAATTTCCTCTGCATATTGTTCCCAAAACCTTCCTGAAATTTGGTTGTTCCTACATCGAACACAAGGTTTAAATAATTATTTAATCTCAATTTTTCTGTAATTTAATTTTAATAAAATATGATATTAAAATGACTTACTCCTCATCAATCAGTTCAAGGTTGATTGATAATTTGAAACCATCATTTACATTACTATATGCAGTTACTTCTGCAATTATGTCTGTGTAGAAGAAGTAAAAGGTCAATATTTATGCTATTTAATGTTTTGCAATCAGTTCAATGTATTAGAATTGTTGGTAAACCTGTCAATACTGTTGTGTCATATTTCAAAGCAAGTATGTCATTGAAATTGGCAAAATTAAATCGGTCTGCTGGAATTGTTATGTCATTGCATCTTCTTATGACAGAGTTCTTGAGAAAAATTATCTTGTGATTGTGTTTAGTTGGTTTATAGTCTCCAATATTTTCGGTCACTTTAAACCTTGTGATATAGTAATGTTCTCCCTCCTTGATTTTATCTTGATGAGCAGATAATACATACTTTGAGATAATAGCTTGAATTCTAGTACCCTGTAAATTAACATTTTTTCATCAGTTAAATAAATAGTAAATAAAACCAAAACATGTACGATAGTCTATTATGTAAAACATGAATTTGCTAAACCTCTTCATCAATAAGAATTGTATGGATGCCGTTCACTTCACCATTCTGTTCATATGTTTTCCATTGATAAATTGCTTTGATTTTTATTCTCCATGTTCCGGTTTCTCCCACAATATTTCTAATCATGTGGTAGCTTTGAGCCATAGGAATAATTTGTGCTAAAAAACTGAAATGAATGACAAAGGGCTAAAATTATTGAAGTGTTTGATAGGTGAATGCCAAAGGGCTAAAATTTTTGGAGTTTGATAGGTGAATGACAAAAGGTTAAAATTCTTCATGCATTTATAGCATGAAAGCAGGGTTCAATAATCCTAAAATTTTCTGTAATGTTATTTTTGTATTATTCTCCAAGTTAATTTTGTTCTATTTCCAAATTAAAATATCTGAAAATAAAATCCTCTCAATTTTCCCCAAATAGAACCCTAAAAATCAAATTTAGACTTCACTGTAATTTTATTGCTTCTCTTATGACTTGTCTGATTTAATATCTAAAATCAGTATAATAATTATTAATAATTTCTGTATTTTAGGAAATGATATTGTAATTATACAGAATTTATTGACAATATTACAGGAAATTTGTAATTATATATTTTATATTGACAATGTTACAGAAAATTAGGTGTTGGTTGTTAATAATTTCTGTATTTTAGGAAATGATATTGTAATTATACAGAATTTATTGACAATATTATAGAAAATATGTAATTATATAATTTATATTGACAATATTACAGAAAATTACAGATTGGTTGTAAATAATTTCTGTATTTAGGAAATGATATTGTAATTATACAGAATTAATGACAATATTATAGAAAATATGTAATTATATATTTTATAATTACAGTATTACAGAAAATTTTAGAAGATAACGTTTATGTATTTCAGCATTCATATGGGCGGGAAACTAATGAAGGACAGGCTGACATGTGTCAGTCTGTTTCTTCATTAGTATAATTAATGATACTTAGTATAAACATAATCATAAATTCATCAACCAAATTTTCTTAATTAATCATGCCCAATATATTTCATACTTTGCATATTATAAAGTAAATATAATGTAAAATTTCCACATAAAAAGTAGAGTAATAAATTATACCATACTATCATCAAGGATTACTACTAAATACAAATTCGGAAAATGGATTGTGTGATCCTCCAAGCTCCAATGCTCCAAAGCCCAATACTCTAAAATGATAATCTTCAAGTACCCAAAATTATACCCAATTATGCTTCTTCTTCTTGATTTTCTTCAACTAATTAATTTTAGGGAATTAGTATATGACTTTATAAAGTGAATTTAGGAGAAAATGGAGAAAAAATTAGTGGGTTTATTTTGCACAAAGGCCACGTCTAACAAGAGGGAAAACATAGGTTGATTTTTCTTCCCACTTTTGCAAGATTGACTATGTAGTTAAATAGGCTAAGTTAAGGTATGGTTGTTGAGATATTTTGATAAAGAAAATCAAGTAAACATGGCCTATGTTGCTAGAATAACCTCTAAGATAAGGAGGGTATCGTGTTGGGATTATTTTTTTTCCAATTTGGTTTACTTGCATAAGTAAACAAGATTAAAATATTGGATAGGTTTTGAGTTATTAGTATTAGGTAGTTAGGATTAGTTTAGGTGTAAAAACAAGCTTAAAAGTGTAATTAAATTTAGTATTATAATTACACTAGTTTTAAAATAGTTTAAGTGAAAGTGTTAACTTCGTTAAAATAATTGTTAACGGAATTAATTAGGAATTAAGCATCTAAAACGTAAAGCTTTAGTGAATCGTAAGTTAATTAAATAATTTTGAAAATTTTGTAGTATATAAATTAGTATTTAAAACTTTTGGGCTCAAAAAGAATATTTTAGAAATTTAAAATTTTGAGTTCGAAATAATTTAAAGAAATCAGACACGTATTGAAAATTTAAAGGAGTATCGAATTGTATATAAAAATTGAATCTTGAGGAAATAATGTTATGATGACTAAACTATATTGGAGTTAAGGATTATGAATTAAGAATTTATTGGGAAAAATTAATCGGATGATTAATGGGAAATTTCGAGTCTGTTACAATTTGTCTACCCAAACTTCATGCAGCATTGAAGAAAAATTACCAACACAATAAGAAAACAACATATATAAGAATCTTTCTTTGAACAATGAATAAATGTAAATCAAAAATTAAAAAGAAGAATAATTCAACTATATCACCCAAAATCAGAGGGTTTTGATTTTGGTTTCTTTGAAAAAGTTGAGAAACAATGTTGATCAAGAATTAGAATTGGATTAGTGCATTATATAACTAACAAGAATTAGAATCAACGAGAATAAGAATCAAAATTCAGATTTTGGCTATAATTGATAATTGATTAAGTGCATTGTAACACCCCGAGATTTTTATAACGCTATTAATTAATATTTTAAATAACTTTTGGAGATTTTACAATTATATATTAAATTGTTTGAATTTGTTTTAATAAATTTCTTTCATATCTGAAAATAAATATTAACACATTTATACTAAAAATAAATTACGATTTCTAAGATAAAGAGGTTTGAATTATATGATTATAATTGTATCAAAAATAAAAGTACGAGTAAAACGAATGTGTGTTTTTCTTAGTTGGGCCTTATGAGACAATTAATCTAGGAAATTAATTAATTAATTAATTAAATGAGTTAGGGTTTTACTTTTTAAGTGAGACCAGACCCTTTAATGAGCCGCACACTTCCTCCCTTCTCCCTTCCCTCTCTCAATTCCTTTTCCCTCTCACTCACGGTTCAGTCCACAAACAACCAAGCAGCAGCAGTTCCTCCCTTCCCCACCAGCAAACAGCCGACAACACCTCACAAACAGCCAGCAACAGCCCTCCACGCAACCAGCCAGCAGCAGCCCGGTTTCCTCCCTCCTAGCAGCAGCCACGGCTGCCTTTTTGTCCCCCAACAGCAGCAGGCTGCTGTAACACCAAGTATAGCACCACCACGAAGCTTTCCTCCACCATTTTGTGCTCCACTCCACCACAACTACCACCTATACCTTCACCCATTTCTAGTTCCCCCTTTGTGAGTCATCTCCTCTTTTCTCTAATTTATTTCTAGTTTTTAATTGGAGTTTTATTAAGTATATTGAGTTTGATGTTGGTTTGTATTAATTTCATTGAATTTTTTTGTGGGTAAGAGTTTGATGGATGAATTGAACATGTTTATGACTTAGAGTTTGAAGTATGATTTGAAATTATGGGTTATGTGTTGATTTTGTATTAGTTCTTTGAATCTTAGTATGGGTAGTAATTAAAGATGTTATCTTTGAACATGAAATGACTAGGGTTTGGATTTAGAGATGAAATTACTAATGATTTGTGTTTTGTGCTATATTTGGTGATGATTGATTAAATAACCTTAAAAATTATTTTTTAAGACTTAGTCGATTGGTTATTGTCGTGATAATTAGTTTTGTTGATGATTTTAGTTGACGATGGAAGTGATTTTGGTATTCAAATTGGGAACAATAGTTGCTATTGTTATGGTTTGAATGTTGTGAATTACAAATACTCTTATTAGATTGTTATTGAAGTCATAATGCATAATGTTAGTAAGCCAAGAGCATAATGTCAACTTATCGTCGATGGTTGCAAAAAAAAAATTACTTGTCGTGTTGTTTTGATTATAGTTCTCTCTAACTCTGTAGAATGTAGCGAAGGATGTCGCGATCCGACCACTTTAAGAATTGTCATCATGTCATGTTAGTGTTATATTTAACATTGCGAGACTTAAGTGTGAATTGTTGTTTATTTTCTAAGATAATGTAAATTGTTATAACTCAAAGTTAGTTGATGTAAGGAAACGGTTCACCTAATTCTTTTATTCCTTTGTCAATGGAAAGACTTGTGTTATTGTTGAATTAACGATTATGTTTGGTGTTGAATGAGTTGCGTACGTGCTAGAAGTAATTGAAAACTTGTCGTGAATGGATGATAGTGGTTACTTTGGCTCCTAGCTGGTGTGACAAAGCATTAGGAGACTATGAGAACAAATTTCTAAATAGTAGAGAACGCACTATGGTTGTGTGTGGTATCGAAGTGATTCCCTAGTTATTGAGCCTTGATTATGATTAGTTGGCGTGACTCAACTAGATTATGTCCGGTTGATTTAGTAGTCCCCTACGTGAGATCCGACGGGATCAACGTAAGGGGGGGTATGAGCATACTTTTGTCGTTGGGCGCAGGGTGACCGATACCGTCCCTTGACCGAGGTGTTACCATGCGGGCCTTGCAAACCCCAATATGGTGGCCTCTTCACTGGATTGATACCCCAGTGTGTTAGTTTTCCCAAAGGTAGGGCCCGAGAGGGTCAGCTGGAGGGGGTATTAGCTCATACTTTGCCATGGGCGCCGGCTAGCCGATAACGCCCTTGGCCGTGTCACTATGCCATGAATAGAGCAAAGATCCACTACTTTTGAATATACTTCAAAGGATTAGTAGTTGAAAGAGAAGCCATGAATAGAGCAAAGATCCACTACTTTTGAATATACTTCGAGGGATTAGTAGTTAGAAAGAGAAATCATGAGCAAATAGAGGTGTTTAGACAGATGAGTAGATTCGTTATTGCTATGTTATATCGTTGTATATAGTGTTTTTTAATGACTCTAATTGTTATAAGTTCATTGATTACTAACGTGTATGTGTTTGTTGTTTGTTCATGACTTCCTATGATGTTCCTACTATGATACATTTGACTATGGTCATTATGTTGAGCAGCAGGAGGATCATAGTTTGACGTAACAGGTATAATGTGATGCATGTACGTGGTGGAACAATCCCAGAACCCGCTTAATGTCTTCAAGAATATGGCAAAGAACACTCTTGACACACAAAGAACAAGTAAACCTCCTGTTTGTATGAAAACAGTAGGGTGACAAGAACAATCCTTGGGGATTGTTCTTTGTCGTGGATGGAGACAAATGGACCTTCACTCAGTCCTTGGCCTCGTCCTCACACTCAAGATTAAGATTCACTCTCTTAACCCTCGTGGAATTGATTGAATACCTCCCTTGCTTCACTCACAAAGGTAATACTCAAGTTTGTAATTGCACCAATTACTTTGAATGAATTTTCATAAACCAAGTCTGAGTTTTATTACAATGATCATGCCCTTTATATAGAGCTTTGTCTAACGGCTAGTTGGGGGGGGGTTTTAACAAACTAACTACCCCGTGCTTATTACTACAAACACGTGCAAAATAAAGAAAATAAAACAAAACAAAAATATAGCCTAAGTGTTCTGACTCAGCCATTATCGAACAGTTGGCGAACCAGCGACCTTGGGGCTGGTCTTGTGGGCTCTGTGAGGATTCTCCGTGCTAGCTCTAAGTCTTGGCTTCTTCCTTCTTGTCCAAAGATGCCATTCTTTGAAATCCCATGCTCAAACACACACCAAGATAAACGTTCCAATGCTCGTACAGTGGGCTGCCAGGCTGTTTGACGCCTTTGCTGTTCAGCAGCTTGCTGGCTTGGGAACAGCATTCTGTTCTGGTTGAAAGCTATTGGGAGACTTCCTTTTGTTTCCCCTTGGTCTTGCCATGCTTGCATGTAGATGTTCAATCCAATTTGAAGATGATCTCCTTTATTCAAGCCATGATCAGCACGTTCATTAAGTTTAGTACATGAAGGTTCAATGGGTTTTAATAATGTCATGATGCAATTATGTCCTAATTTGATTTTGAATTGAGAGCTCTTCATAATTGCATCATAATGCTTCTTTTGCATTGCATTGGGGAAAAGAGTGGAGTACGATCGTAGCAATTGTGTACAAGTTGCCTAATGATTTGTAGCTCTTACATTACTTGTAAAGTTTTCCTTTTTGGGGTTGTATAATTCTTTTGTTTGGAGCCATGTGACTCATTGTATGATTCATAGTTCCGCTGCGTAGTTTTTGGATGTATGATCGTAAGAATAGTTCTTTTGTAGCCGTTAAAATCGATGCGTTAACACTGGAACCACGATCCATATTGTAGTTGATAATTTGAGGAACCGACGATGATTCACTCCGTCGTGACATATTTTGGATGGCATTGAGGCCTTGGATCATTTTAGTTGTGTTATCTTATTTACTTACCTTGGTCACACCCTTAATTTTTAGAAGAGGTCCTGCCGAAATTTCTACTCACTTATCTCTTTAAAGTTAATCTTTAACGTTTATTTAAATTCTTTCTTTTTCTTTTTATGCAACACAAGAATTTCCTCCCACCCTTCACGATTTTGGTTTTGTTTAAGGGGATGGAAATTCAGGGGTGTTACATGCATTATATAAACAACCTACATGCAAAAATGCAATAGAAAAAGGAACACTACAAGCACTCCAGGACATGTGTAACCCAAAATGAAGATGACAAAGCAAAAACACTAACATAAGTGCAAAAAAATAACATACATGCAAAAGCAACCTACATGCAATCCACCACATGTGTGTAGCACCAAAGATGAAGTGCAAAGAACCCTACATGCAATCCACGACATGTGTAACCCCAAATGAACATGTGTGACCCCAAATGAAGATGATTAAGCAAAAACATGCAATCCATTACATGAGTGTAACACCAAAGATGAAGTGGAAGATGACTAAGCAAAAACACTATTCATTTCCAAAATGTGAATAGTGAAGAAGCCTTACACTCTTTTTATTTATAATGGATAATTCATAAATCGTGGTTGGCACGTGAATCTATCTAGTTTATGATAGTTGACACATTGTGATTGACTGATTTTAAGTATCAGATTATTTGTTTCAATTTTACTTTGGGGTTCAGTATTGTAAATGGATATGATTAAATTGTTTAAATATTCTATTGATAAAATCATTAATCAAATAGCACAACTATCCTAAGTCTGCCACCTGTTAATATACATGAAAATTAATAATTGGTACGACCCAATCAAAAAAGACAATCTATCTATACATATACTAATGAAAAAACAATTAGGACTCTATACAATATACTAATGAAGAAACAATTAGGACACTTGTCGACTTTAGGATAAAAATTTTCCCCCTCTTTTAAATTCTTATTAGATTTGTTTAATTAATTAGTCACAAAATAAATTTTGAAACTAGACCTTATTTGCTAATTTTTTACCATATGCAATCAATTAAGATATGTAGTATCTTTTAATTACAATGGTTAATTATCGGATAACATATTAATTACTTTTATAGTTTTTTTAAAACAAATTGATTTATAGTTTCAATATGCTTAGGAGTAATATATAACTTAATCACATATATAAATTTAGTAATTTTTTATTTAAATAATTCATAAACCGTGATTGGCACGAGAATCTATCTAGTATTGAAAATTTTAATTAATATATTAAATTTAAATGATATAAAAAATAAATTAAATTTAAATGATACTCCCTCCGTTCTTTTTTGATCTTCCACATTACTATAACGGGTAGTTTCAAAAGTTCTTCCACTTTAGAATACTTTCTATTTTTAGAAAGTTTTTATCCCACTTTTACCCTTTAAAACCCCATTTTTCTTTTAATGTACTCCTTTTCTTTTATTTATAATTATTTTCTCTCTCATACTTTCAATACAATTATTACTTCACACTACTATTTAATTAAAATAATATCCACTACAACCTCATACTTTCAATACAATCATTACTTCACACTACTATTTAATTAAAATAATACCCACTACAACCCAAAGATACTATCTTCCTTAATATGTGTGAAAAATCCAAAGTGGAAGATCAAAAAAGAACGGAGGGAGTATATGGAGTGAAAATATAAAAATTAAAAAATTTTAATTGTGAAGAAAATATGATTTAGTGGGTGTTGTCATTTTTATTTTGTCTTCGAAATATTTCATCATTTTAATTATTATATATAGTAGTTAGAAAATATTTTCTAGGTGTTCAAGTATGTAAAAAATTGGAAAATATTTCAACAAGAATCAAGTCCCTGATGGACCTTGAGTGTATATCTATTATTAAGGTGTTCGTAAGATATTTCGAGTCATGTCAATTTTAAATCGTGTGTACATAAATATCTTATCAATCTGATATAATTTTACATACAAATTATTTTGAGTTGAGTCGAATTATGCTAAATTTGGATCATGTATCATCTTAGTTTATTTGTGTAGAAATTTAAAGAAAAGTTAGTTGGACGGTGATACCAAACCAACTAGGACTAGGTCACCATCACACTACATACTTTAGTTAAGTTCAATGACCACTTGTGTAACGCCCGGTTCAAGTGGCCCGGAAAATCATATGAAAACATGATCCCGGTTCACATACGGACACTAAAGAACCATCTCTTCTAGGATCGTCAACGTCCCATCGATAAAGGAATATAATTAAAGCAGAAAAACTGTGCCAAGCGAAAAAAATAAGTCAGCGGAAGTCTTTACGTACAACTCGAGAGCCTACTGGCCTCTAGATAAGCTAAGAAATTGGACGAAAACGAAAAGAACCAACACAAATTCCTGTTACATAAATCGGAGTTATTTCCACTCATAAACTTATTACAAAAAGAAATTTAATCTTGATGATTACGGGTTTTAAGCCGAGCTCTCACTCCAGTCCCCACCTGCAATCAACCTACTGCACGTCGTATGATAACACGTAGCAGGTTCCAAAGAACAATCCAATACACGTCAGAGACTTCATACAAATGTCAAACAGGTTGAATACAAGCATTGTGTTTATCCTAGCATGCATAGGCTCTAATACATTCATTATTTGATAATTCCAACTTGTAACGTTGCCCATCCTGTTCGGGTCGTTCAAGTATAAATCCAATCCTTTTGGAGGAATACACTTGGGAGAGCTAATCCCAAGGCAACCACCGACCTAAGACGTTGCCCGTCCTGTTCGGGTCGTCAGAGGTAAAAGTATGCATACCCCCATGGTGACCGTAATGATCCAAAACTACCATGGGAACAATAATTATAATAATTCAAATCAAACGTTAACCCCTTTGGGTAACGAACATATCAATTCTCAACTTCCAAGTTAACTTCTTTCAAATTATTTGAGATGTCTAATCCTTATGTGATTTACAATACTTCGATTAGGGATAAAACAACACTACTTGCACAACTATATAAACAGTATGGTCTAAGCGTGTACCTTTAAGCGCTGCAAACAACAATGTTCAAGCACGACAGAATTTTCGCCCTCTTATGAATCGAGGTCCGAAAAAACACATACACAAAACGATCACGTATTAGAACGTGTTCACACATTTAATCCACTCCATACAACTAAGATATCACTAAGACTTGATAATTTTAAATGTTTTCATCCAATTCCCAATGAATCCAAATTTCAAATTCTGACCAGAAACTTTAATGGCAATTTCGGATAGTTTAGAAAATTCAAATGAAAAATCCGACTTCATCACTGCATCTGGAACGCATCAATTACCTTGGGTACTGAATTTCACAATTTCTAACATCCAATTACTATTTTTAATTATTTTAAGCGTTTAACAAGTTTTTAACGCATCAGATACATAAACCAACAACGGAACACAACTAACGTTTCCGGATCGGCACCAAAACCGAGGCAGCAGCTGCTGTCCAACACTCCATTGTTATTATTATTATTATTATTATTATTATTATTATTATTTTATATATTCATTATTCAAATTACTAACTTTTTTAATCCCATGACCAAAATAATCTAACAAGACCAATATCACAATGACTAAAATAAAACAAGCAAGGCAAATTTTTCTATCACATAGCCACTTGATATATCCACACATATATTAATACACAAAAACCCCATCATCAAAGCATAAAAGTCATCAAATAAAAAGAAATATGCCCATCTACAAGATCCTTCAAGAACTTAAAATTTCACAAATTATGATAATTAAATTAAATATTTAATTCTCTTAACAAATTAAAACTTTGTAAAGAATTATAGAACCAAATCATCCTTTTTAAACCAAGACATATTTAAATACACAATCCTTCAAGCAAATCAAATTTTGCTAAAGGATTTATAAATTCTTCGATGACTACACCACTTGATCCATACCAATTAAATTTCTTCTAACAAATTGAAATTTTTGTTAGAGAAATTATAAATCATAAAAAGAAATTTATTAAAATATCAATATAAACTTAATTCTTATAACAAATTTAAACTTTGTTAAAGAATATAAATCAAGAAACATAACTTAATCCTTTTAACAAAATTAAAGTTTATTAAAGGATTATTAGAGAAAATTATATATATACATAAAAAAAAATACTCAATCCTCCTAAAAGTCATAGGATATCATCATACAAAAAAAAATATAATTCACCTTAGAAATCTTGTATATAAAATTTTTAATTAACAATTCAATTAACTTACCCCTTAGATTAAAAGATTGGATTGAACAAACAAAAAAAAATTTTTTTTTCTTTGTGACAGCCGAAACCAGGAGCAAGGGAAGGAATTTTTTTTTTTCTGATTTTTGTGTTCACTTTTGAGGATTAAGAATGTGAGGAATTCAAATGAGGTTTAAAGAATTAATAGGAATTAATAATCAACTTATTGTGCCATAAAATCCAATTATGAGAGGAGTTACAAAATTCCTCCCATTCACCTATACTCAACCGGCTGCCCCCTTCCCATTCCCTCCATAATTTTTTTTATTTTTTTATTTTATTATTATAATTATTCTATTTATTATAAATAATGTTAAATCGAAAAAGAATACTACGCGATAACAAAGTACGCGATAAAACACGTTACCGTTATTTACATTTTTTTTTTGTTTTTATATTTAATTTACTTTATTTCGTATAGTTGTCCATGTAAATAATATAATTTAATAATATTTCTTTATTTAGTTTATTATTTTTTTTTCTAAAACCGATAAAATACGGGGTGTTACAACTTGTAATTGCTTAAAATCCAATTATGAACATAGAACTAAATAAATGCTAAAAGACTACTGCACATATTCTAAACACCAACTTAACCAGCATCAAAATCCAACATATTATGTAAAATTCCTACTCATATCATCTTTATTGCCTACTTACAGTATGCTTAATGTCTACTTACAATATACTTAATGCCAACTTACAGTATGCTTAATGCTTACTTACATCATCTTTAATGCCAACTTACATCATCCTTAATGCCAACTTACAGAATTCTTAATACCTACTTACAGTATACTTAATGCCAACTTATAGTATGAATGCCAACTTATAGTATGCTTAATGCCTACTTACAATATGCTTAATGCCTACTTACAATATGCTTAATGCCGACTTACGATATGCTTATTGCCTACTTAATTACATCATTCTTAGTGCCTACTTACATCATTCTTAATGCCCACTTATAGTATCCTTAATGCTTATTTACATCATTCTTAATGCCTACTTACAGTATACTTAATGCCTACTTACAGTATACTTAATGCCAACTAATAGTATGCTTAATGCCTACTTAAAGTATACTTAATGCCGACTTATAGTATCCTTAATGCCTACTTACATCATCCTTAATGCCCACTTATATTATTCTTAATGTCTATTTACATCATTCTTAATGCCTACTTACAATATGATTAATGTCTATTTCTAAAACCTTTAATACCAACATATCATGTAAAACAACAATACAAACACCAAAAAAATAAACAAAATAAAGGATTAAGCATCGTTTTTCAAGCTTGCTTTCTTCTTATAAGTTTTGCTATACTTAACAAAAAAAGTTAAATATTATTCTCACGAAAAAAATTACATATTATTCACACAAAAAATTACATATTATTAAACAAACAACTAGATCGATTCCCGTGCTAAGAACGGTTTATAAATTATTCAAATAAAAAATAATTAATTTTATATATGTAATTAAGTTATTATATGACTGTTAAATCATATTGAAATTATAAATTGATTTATTTTAAAAGCTGTAAAAGTATTACTAGTATATATAAAACATAATCATAAAATCATACATTAAACAATATAGATTATAAGTAATTACATAAAAATAATAGAAAATTTCAACACATAAAAAATAATAAAAATAATAATTTAAGTGTTTAACGTCTTTGTAAAACCTTAAAAATAAGTTTTCAGCCTAAAGATTATACTCCCACCATTCCTTAAAGAAGTTTCTATTTGTCATTTTAGGATGCTCCATTTGTTGTTTCCATAAAAAATCTTTTTGCTTGTGTCATAAATTTTGAACAAAATAACCTTATTCATCCCAATTTAATATTTTAATAATACTTATGGTCCCCACATATTTTTAACTAACTTCATTTTAACATTTTTATATTCTTTATGCCCCTATATATTTTCCACTAACTTTATAAAAATATTTTTTATTAGTTGTGGTCCTTAGATTTTTTTCCACTAAATTTTATTTAATATTTTTTAACGTTTATGATCTCTACTTTTCCTGTATTAAATTTATTATTTAATAAAATAGTATTTCTATTATTTAAAAGATTTTATTTTTCTTAATTCCCGTGAACATTACTTGTGGGAACTTTATTAAGAAATGAAGGGAGTATTTTTTTACTATAATAATAAACAAATAACCTAATTTATTTATTTATGTGTCATAACTTTCTCAAACATAGGTGATAGAATTATCATTTGAAATTTATTTCACCAACATTTTTTTCTTATTATTTACTTAAATAATTAATGCATAGTCTATTTGATTTGTGTAGTTTTTTTTAGTATAGTCATGTAAGTACACTAGTGGAAAAAACTTCATCTGCTGCGCCACATATGCTGTGCTTTTTTACAGACGTAGCATAAATAGGATAAAAAAACAAGGGAAAAAATAATCATAAAGGATGCGGTTTTATTACACTACGTAGTGTATATGATTATCTATAAAAAAGCTATTTCAAAATTATTTTCTTTTCTTAATTTATTACAAAATATTTTAATGAAAATAAAATTTTTACATAATTAATTAATATGTTATCCGATAATTATCCATTGTAATTAAAAGATACTATATATTTTAATTGATTGTATATGGTAAAAATTAGTAAATAAGATATGATTTTAAAATCTTTTGTAACTAATATATTAAACAATCTAATCGGAAAGATAATACATGATATGCTAAAATATATTTGCCTAATAAGAACATGAAAAGAGCGGAAAATTTTTTATTGTGAAGTCAACATGCGTCCTAATTGTTTCTTCATTAGTATATTGTATAGATAGATGTATAGATAATAAGAATATGAAAAGAGCGGGAAAACTTTTATTGTGAAGTCGACATGTGTCCTAATTGTTTCTTCATTAATATATTGTATAGAAGATTACAAAAACAATCATAAATATTATGAAACAAATAATTACAAGAACAATCATAAATCCTACAAAAAATCACCTATTATTATACAAATAATACCAAAAAAAATAAATCAACAAATAAATGAATCAAACTTGTTTACTTGTGAACAAAGAAGAATAGAGAAGATGAAAAGATGAAAAGTTTAATCAAACTTGTTAATTCAACAAGTAATGGTCTGAATTTTTAGAAAATATGATAAGAGAAAACTTGAAGATGGATAGTATAGGTTGAAGAAAGGTGAATAGATTGATGAGAAAAATTAAAACTAACATAAATAATGCACAAATAATGAGATGAACTTTTTGAAATTCACAATTTCGAGCTCTTTTGAGAGTCCGTCTTTTATAAAGACGGCTCTCAAAAGCCCAGCCAAAATCTAATTTATATTAATTGTAAAAAATATTACTGCTGAAATTAAAATGCACGTGTCAAGTGGAATATGAAAAGTCACATAATATATCTAGGGCATAATTTATTTGAAGTTATAACATAATATATTTGAAGTTATAACCCTAAAATATATGCTGGTATAATACCAAATGTATTATGTTATAACCCCAAATAAATGTTTTTATAACCCCAAATATATTATGGGACTTTTCAGATTTCACTTAACACGCACAATTTTGATTTCAATAGTAGTTTTTTTTTAAAAATTAACATAAATTAGATTTAGATTGGACTTTTAAGAGCCATCTTTACAAAAGAAGTGTCCAATGTCCTAGTATCAAGGATTGGATATGGGTACGTGAACCAAAATGAAGAGTCGGAGTAACAAACTGATTGATTAGGCATATATGTGTGTTCTGAAGATATGCTATAGCATCTATTTTTATTTTACCTTGCATAATATGACCACCCTTTTCTTGAATTTCATTCTTGTTATTTATATATGCATTCTCAAGTTAATTTTATAATTCTACAAGCATAAGATTTATTTTTGCTTTAGTGTTGGAGAAGCACATCAATGCTTGTTTTAGGCTTGTGTAAAATTTTATTTGAATAGAAACAAAATTTGATTCAGTAGGCATTTTATTTTATATCTCATTGTTGAACTATTTTATGTACTTCATATTAACTCAAATATTAATACCATAGATGTGAGTCAATTACAATGACGAGTCTTTACAAATTTTGGTATGACCAATATTGTGGGAGTTGTGAAAGAAGTACTGATAATTCTGAATAGGGCGTGTGAGCTATTATGAGTCTTAAGTGTTTGATTTGATATGTTGTACTTTTGTGAAATATTTCCAATGGACTTATTGATACCCTAGGAGAGAGATGTAAGGATCATGGGCTATTTGAATTGATTGAAATTCTGCATGGACATTTGAGATGTAAGGATCCTTACCTCATGCATTTCTTCCCCTTCCTCCCATGAAACCCACCCTAAAAAAACATTATCCCTTTAAAATCTTAAAGATTGTACCAATTTGAACTACTAATTCTACTCCAAACACAGCTGTGCAACTTTATCATAATATTTGAGATGTTTGTTGCAGTGCACAAATTTGTTGCTGAAGGAGGTACTTGTTGCAGATAGGCAGCACCAACCTGAAACAGTGGTGTGCATGAATTTCATCGCTCGTTCTGAAGATGATTCCAAGCTGTTTTATTTCTTTGCTGAACTTCAAGATGGTCCGTATCCTGAATATCATGATGTCAAGGACTTGGAAGATTTTAAGGAGCCTCAACCTAGTGACTTTCAAGTCAAAGAGTTATGTTCGTTGGAAACACATGATTCTGGTAAGTCTCTTTATGTAGTTACAATGTAGCTCTGATTCTTCATTCTGACTCATGTACCCAGTCGTATTGTTGATGATCGAACATTGGTAGACACTTAGGACACTTCCTTTTTAGGTGTAAAATTGAATATTATAGACATGTTCGATACTTGGAAACATACCAGTACCGGAGTCCAAGTAACATAGTGTAGAAACGTATACATGAGTTTTCAGTTAAGTATTTCCTGACATTAGGATTGAATAGGATATATTGAAGAAATGAAATCAGTCACATGAACATTCATTTATTAAATTAATACCATGGAATGTTTCGTGTCAAATTGCTCATGCATTATTGTGGTTAATATATAAAGTACTTATTACATCAAGTATACCTTGTTATCAATTCAGATAAGGACATGTTACCATCATCGAGTTTGATGCTATATTATGTAGTATTATTAACAAAACTCTTTGTTTTATTCTTCAGAATAGTAAGAGAAATTAATTCAGATTTGAAATTATTTACGCTCTAATTTTTTTAAAAACAAATCAATAAGTAATTTGGGAAAACAGGATTACTGATTTTGTAAAATGGTACTCCCTCTTCTAAACCTCATTTACCATTTTGGATTGTTCAAGAATATAAGCAACTATGCATTGCGGAACTTTATCGGTATTATTTAAAAAATTATAAACATGGAGGTTGTTGCTCATTTCTTTTCATCTAGCAAAGGATATTCTAGTTGAAAATACTTCTATTAGGTTTTTATTTGCCTTTCATCTTCAATTTTTTTCCTCTTAAAAGACTAATACAAATTTATGGTTGTTCATTGCTTATCTTATCTCATATGGCAAAGGATATTCTTGTTGAAAATATTAGGTTTTTATTTGCCTATCATACTTTTTGATTTAGTGACTTACTGTCGCTATTATTATGTGAGAATTGAGGACTTGTGTTGTTGATTTTGTTCTCTTACCCTCTTACATATATCATTTGAAAGATAGAAAAAAAATATAAATAAAATTCTATTTTCGAACATTTTCACCAAGTCATTGTATCCAAACAAGTTGTCAAACAATAATGTATGTATCATGTACTGCAGATTATTCGCAAAGTATTGCTAGCAGAGCTTGGGGTTACAAGGTTGTTTATCCGCAAGGTTATTTCTTGAGATTTTGAGCATGTCAGGATTAAAACCAAATTTGTAATCTTAATGATCATAATGGTCAAATTCTACTACTTTTTTAACTGCTTATGAGACATGTTCTTGCACTTCACTATGTAGGGAACTGAATGTAGTTTGTATTCTCTTAATTTTACCGTTTTTCTGGGTTGTTTGAGTTGTAGATTACCTTTTGATTTTCTCATCTAGTTTTTTTATCATCATTGATTTTTAGTTTCATATTATCTAATTTTATTTAGTTTTGAGTTATTGAGCTATAATTGTATAAAATTATCCTCTATATTTTACGTGGAAGCGTGAAACTTGCTCTTTCTAATTGAAATCTGTAGGGAGTTTGTTCTTGGTGGTTTATTTAGGAGGAAGCGAAATGGAAGGAAAGCTATTTTGGAGGGAATGGAAGAGAAATGGATGGAGATGAGTGTTTTTCCTCCGGATCTTTCTGCCTTTGAAGGGATTACATCCTCTAAATATAGAACATTTGTAAGCAAGGAATATTGTTCATGATGAACAATACTTTGTACATGTCAGCAAGTGCCTTTCCTTTATCTTCTTCTCGCATTCTCATCTTTCCATTTCTTCTTGACCATTTCTCGCCAGTCGCCATACTTGCCATTTTGTATAAGCGGGTCCCATTCTTGCCATTCTTGACATTCTTTAACTCAGGTAAAGATGAAATGGTGTGCTTAGTCATTCTCGCCATTCTCTGTCAGCAGGTGCCAGTCTCACCTTTGGTAAGAGCTGCAGTCCTTCCATCTATCACTTGGCCAAGGCCTCAAGAAAAATTGAAATCAATTCCTTGGTACGTCACTGTTTGTTCATTTGT
Source organism: Amaranthus tricolor (assembly GCF_026212465.1). Classification (NCBI taxonomy): domain Eukaryota; kingdom Viridiplantae; phylum Streptophyta; class Magnoliopsida; order Caryophyllales; family Amaranthaceae; genus Amaranthus; species Amaranthus tricolor. The sequence continues at coordinate 10,250,245 of NC_080048.1, forward strand.
TATGTTTTTAATCAATTATCTAGCCAAAATAGGCTCAACAAATGTGCAAGAACTTGTTAAGCTCTTTCTGTAGACGGTCTTTGCTTAAGCTTTTTCATTAAGGCTGTTGTGAATCAAGGGAACTTGTTACTCGTCCCATGTTGATTGTCATCATCGATATTTTTGTGAGAGATTTTAATTTCAATTGTGGCAATCATTTTGGGACATAGGAGTAGTTTGTTGACCAAATATGCAGGAACTAGGAACCGGGTTTTTTTGAGTAGCCAAGAATGCATAAAATAAATTTAATTCTTTTAAAAATTAAAATGAAAACTTTAACTTTGGTTCGGACCCATACACTTTTTTAGAAATTAAAATTTTCCTAAACTTATTTTGGGAATTCTTTAAAAAAAATTAAGGAAAAATTATCTATAATAATTCAACTTTTTTATGATTTTCTTGTAATTTTCCAACCTATTGATTAACTATGAACAATCACAATTTTAGGGGTTTTTGTCTTGAGTAACCCGAAGACCTGCTATAGTATGCAATTCACAAAAATAGTAAACTAAAAATTAATTTAATATTAGAAAATTTTTAAAAATTTACATACAAAATTTTCTGAATAATAAAAAAATCATAAAATTTTTAAAATAATTTTTTAACATTTTTTTGATATTTTATTTTAATTTATATTTTTTTATAAAAACAAAACTTGTTATTGCAAGTCATTTGGTTATCGGGTTTACTTTACGAATATACTTTTTAAAGTTGAGATTATTCATGGTTAATCAATAGGTAGATTATTGTAGGAAAATCATGAATAGATTGGATTTTTTCCAAAAATTTATGTCAAAAAGGGTATGACTTTGGACTAATGAAAAGAAAACTAAATGTTTTTTGGTTTGACTTGGTTTAGAATTTTGATAGAAACTAAACCGTAATTCAAACTTTCATCCCTACGTCTCATGAAATAATTTTTTATTAGGTTACCAAATGTACACTTATAGTATTAATACGATTACTTGTAACCTTAAAATAATTAATTATAACTATAGTGAGATGGTCTTCTACAAATTTAATGCGAAAAATAATGGTGATATCAATTTAAATCAATATTTAATTAGTAGTCAATTTTGTAATAATTATATGAATGAATATTGTTTGTTGCAGACATAGATTAATTAGATTTAAATCAAAATTTTCCTAAACTTATTTTGGGAATTCTTTAAAAAAATTAAGGAAAAAATTATCTATAATAATTCAATTTTTTTATGATTTTCTTGTAATTATCCAACCTATTGATTAACTATGAACAATCTCAATTTTAGGGGTTTTTGTCTTGAGTAACCCGATGACCTGCTATAGTATGCAATTCACAAAAATAGTAAACTAAAAATTAATTTAATATTAGAAAATTTTCAAAAATTTACATACAAAATTTTCTGAATAATAAAAAAATCATAAAATTTTTAAAATATTTTTTTAACATTTTTTTGATATTTTATTTTAATTTATATTTTTTTAATTTAAAATAATTAATTATAACTATGGTGAGATGGTCTTCTACAAATTTAATGCGAAAAATAATGGTGGTATCAATTTAAATCAATATTTAATTAGTAGTCAATTTTGTAATAATTATATGAATGAATATTGTTTGTTGCAGACATAGATTAATTAGATTTATGAATCCCTTTACAAGTAGGTTACGTTGCTGTGCAACTGTGCGAGGCCACGATGTAATTAAAGCTTGTAGGAGTACTAAATACCTTAATTGCTATAAAAATTTGAAAAGAATAAGAAAATTAATATAAATATAAAAAATTCAAAAAATAATCAACTTTAAAACTTATTTTTCAAAATAAATACTTTTTTTCTGGAGCACAGGTTTGGGGTTAGAAGCTTGGTAAAATAAGTCAAGGTCTTTGTTCACTTTTAATAACAACGAACAAAGATTTTTATCAAGCATTTTTGTTCGCTGTTATTAACAATGAACAATTACAAGGCTAATTATGTGCACTTTCTTGTTTCAATTATAATTGTTATTTTCTTGGGCCATGTCAATTTCACAAGGCTTTTTTTTAGAGTTTTAATTATTAGATTTCCTATTTTATTTTCTAAAAATTTAGGAAAGTTGATAATTATGGGATTTGAGGTGATTTTATTTAATTATATAAAGTGACTTAATGTTAATTTTAATTCTCTCCAAAAGAATGTTATTTTAATTAAAAAACTAAAATTAACTTTTCTAATCTATTTCCTAACAATTTGGAAAAGTTGATAATCATGAGATTAATGGTGATTTTATTTAATTATAGAAAGTTTTAATAATTGAAAGTCTAAAAATAAGCCTTATAAAATTGACATGGCCCAAGAAAATAACAATAAAAATTGAAACAAGCAAGTGTGCCTAATTATCCTTGTAATTGTTCGCTGTTAATAATAGCGAACAAAGAAGCTCGGTCAAAAATGGTTAAACAGCGAATAAAGACATTGACTGACAGCAAACAACCTCGAACCTGTGCCCTAGGCAAAAAGTGCTTATTTTGAATATTAAATTTAAAAGTTGCTTTTATTTTGAATTTTTACATTAATTTGCTTATTGTTTTTAGATTTTTGAAAAAATTTTTGAAAAAATTTTTAAAAACCCCGGTTTTTATTTATTTATTTTTTTAAAAAAAATTCAGTAATTTTTACCAAGATTAACATCCATCGATCACTTCACAGTTGTTTTTTCTGATCTCTTTTTCCTGCCTTTTTTTTCCACTCTGGTAAGTTGATATTGTGATAGTTTAGTTCTTCTCATGGATGTTTTTAAGCACAGTTGTTCTTCCACGTTCTGCTTACTAAGTGGCACTTATTGTAATTCATATGTAGGTATTGAATTTCAATATGTTATTATATTGTGCAAGTAAACACACTGATTAATTTTTAGTTCTTCAAACACCCTTAATATAATGATCAATTTTTACATGATTAATTTTTACATTGTTTCTGGAATTTCAATATGTTATTATATTGTGCAAGTAAAATGGGTTTTAAGGCTAAATAATTGAATATAAATATGTGATACAGATGGGTATTAAGCGAGGATTTGATGGGTGGTGGGGCGGGTAAAATGGGTATTAGACGGGGATGGATACCCAAATGGGTGGCGGGGCGGGGATGGTATTAGGTACAAACCCATCGGGGCGGGGACGGGGAAAAAAATTATACCCGCCGCGGGGATGGGGATGGGGATGGGGATTGATTTTCCAGATGAGGATGGGGATGGTAACGCCAATACCCGCCCCGCCCCGCCCCGTTTGCATCCCTGGACCATGTTTGTTTCTACTTCACATTCCATTGACGACACAACAGTGAGTGAAGAAGCCCATCTCTTTTGAGCTCCCATTTCTAGTGACTATAAGTGCAACTCCGCCATTTCCAGTGACTATAGCCATCAATGGTAAGATTTCGAATTTTGAAAAATTAAATTGATGGGTTTCGAATTTTCATCTCCAATTATTCATTCTAAGCAGTGAGTGAAGAAGCCCATCTCTTTTGAGCTCCCATTCTAGTGACTATAATCGCAGCTCCGTCATTTTCAGTGACTATAGCCATCAATGGTAAGTTTTCAAATTTTGTAAAATTAAATTGATGGGTTTCGAATTTTCATCTCCAATTATGCATTCTAAATTTTGTTCTTGATTTGATCTATGCTAGGCTAGTCAGTGTGATTCCTTTACAATAAAATGGTGGTTTGGTGGGGTGTTTAAAAAGACAAGGTTTGAATTAGAGTATGTGGGTGGTATGTGTAAATCCATGAGCATAGAACCTGACAAGTTATCTTGGTTTGAACTTAAGGGAATAGTTGAGGAAGATATTGGTTTTAAGTCTCCATTTAGCTTATACTACTTAGATCCTAAGGCAATGACTTTTGAGGAAGGGTTGAAGAAACTAATCAATGATGTTTCTGTAAGTGAAATGGGTAATGTTGGTACTGACTTTAGGGCTGTAGATGTATATGTTGTTGATGTTAAAGATGATGACAAATTGTCTGTGAAAATGAAAAAAGAATTTAGTAATGTAGGTAAAGCATATGGCTTTGTAGGTGAAAGGAAGAAATTAACACCTAGGAAAGCACATAAAGATACATGTGAGGCAAGTTGCTTTCTTCATATCCCAACCCACCTAATATTTCAGATATTTGTAATGAATCTGAAAATCAAAGTTGCTTTCTTCATATCCCAAACAGCCCTATAAACTCACAACATGAAAAGAATTATAAGCTAATCCCCATCGAACAAGGTTTATCTGAAGATGAGCTAGATTTTACTTGTGATTGGTATGAGACTTGGCCTGGTAAAATTGCATCCGGTGAGATAAATGAGGGTTATGAAGAAGCTTTTGAAGATGAAGATGATAGCACAGATCTAGACTATATCATATCAGATGAGGATGAAACTGAAGGAGATGGGTCAATTGAGCTTGTTTTGAGTGAGGACTTGTCAGTGGAGGAGGATGAAGGTGTTGTTCAATCAAATTTGAAGATTGGTGAGTGCTCTTTCAATGATATTGTGTCTTAATATGAAAATAGTGATGATGAAATTGTCACACCTACTATAGTAAATGATAAAACAGATTTTAGGAGGTTTAAATGGTGTGTTGGAATTGTTTTTGGTAATTCTCTTGAATTTTGACAAGCTGTTACTAGATATGCTATTGCTCAAGGGAGAAATGTTAAAATTTGTGCAAGTGACAAAAAAAGATTGCAAAGAATTGGAGTAAGATGTGTTAAAGGGTGTCCATTTAGGATTTTTGCTAGTTGGGATAGGAAGACGGCTTCATGTGTTGTGAAAACAGTGGATGGTCAACATACTTGTCAAAGGAATATGGATTCAAATGGGCAATTCAAGGCTTCTTGGTGTGCGGAAGAGTTACTTGATCTGTTCAAAAGTAGACCACACATAGCATCATCTGAAATTATAGACATTGTGAGGAAGAATTACAGGATAATTATTACTAGGGTTTTGCATATAAGATTAAATATGCTACTCACAGAAAGTTACATGGTTCAATGAAGCAACACTACTCCAAGCTAATGAGTTACATGGAAGCATTGAAATAAAGTAGCCCAAAAAAGCCATTTTACAATTGTCACTGATGGGAATATAATTTCACCTACATTTCAAAGAATTTTTGTTTGTTTTGAAGGTGTGAAGGAAGGTTGGGTTAAAAGGTGTAAGAAGGTTTTGTGTATTGATGGTTGCTTTATAAAACCTTCTTGGGTGGCATGTTACTAAGTGCAGTTGGAAGGGATCCAAATGAGCAAATGTATCCCTTGGCATGGGCTGTAGTTGAAGGTGAGAATAATGATTCTTAGCAATGGTTTATTTCTCAGCTTAAAAAAAGCATTCCACATGGCAATGGCACTGGATGGACTGTGACTTCCGATGAACATCAGGTATGATTTCAAGGTATTCTTAGTTGTTTAGAGCTGGTGAAATTTGCATCCATATTATTGAAGTTCTTAGCTGTTTTGAGCTACTGTTTAGCTGCTGTTTTGGTATTGCTTTGAGCTGGATTTTGTTATATGAAGTCATTACATGATGAACTGTTTACTTCAAGCTAATTAGTTGCTGTTTTAGTTGTTTTGAGCTACTGGTTTAGCTGCTGTTTTGGTATAATTTGAGCTTGATTTTGGTAAATGAAGTCATTACATGCTGTTTTGTTGAGTCAAAGTAATTAGTTGTTGTTTCAGCTGGTTTATCTACTGGTTTAGCTGCTGTTTTGGTATTGTTTTGAGCTAGATTTGGTTAAATCAAGTCATTACATGCTGTTTTGCTATTCTTAGTTGTCTTGAGCTGATGAGCTACTGTTTTAGCTGTATATGAGCTGGTGAACATAGTGTGTTGTGCTATATATATGCTAATTGGATGTGATACACAAAGCATTGTAAGGGGGTTTGAGAATTAAACTTCCAAATACAGAACATAGGTATTGTGCGAGACATATATATGCTAATTGGAACAAAAGCTTCAAGGGTGAAGAGATGAAGCTTTTATTTTGGAGGTGTGCAAAAGCTTATAATGAAGCTGATTTTAATGACGGAATCACAGAAATGAAGAAAGTAAACCATGTTGCTGCTGAAGCATTTAACTTGGCTAATCCTCGTTTATTTTGTCGAGCTTTTGTGAAGGTTGATACAAAGTGCGATGTGATATTGAGTAACATGGCCGAAACTTTTAACAATTACATCATGCATGCTAGATCAAAACACTTGATTGATATGCTTGATGATATTTGAACAACGATAATGAAGAGGCTAACTACAAAGAGGGAGGAGTGTGCAAGCAAGTGGAGTGGATTATTATGTCCAAAAGTACAAGTTATATTGGATAAAGAGAAAGAAGAGGCATCTAATTGCACTGTTCTACCGTCTACTGCTACAGTATTCCAAGTTGCTCATCACATTGACGTATTAGAGGTGGACATAGAAAGAAGAACATGTACGTACAGGAAATGGGATCTTAAAGGGATTCCTTGTTGTCATGCTATTGCCTCAATTAGTTACCAACATAAAGACGTCGAGTCATTTGTGGAAGAATGTTACACCAAAGCTGCATACACAAGACTTATACAGGTTGCATAGCTCCTTGCATTGGAGAACATCAATAGCCTAAAATTGATATGTCCATGGATCCACCCCCCATCAAAATTGGTCCAGGAAGACCAAGAAAGTCACGAATCAAAAGTGCTCATGAGGACCCAAAAAAACAAGGAAAACTCACAATACATGGCATGCAGATGAGTTGTACCATTTGTAAATTCACTGCACATAATAAACGAAATTGTCCGGAAAAGGATAAAGCTGCTGACCCTACATCCCCACCAATTAAGAGAGGAAGAGGAAGACCAAGAAAAGATGTTAGTGAAAGAAGAGTAAACCCAGAATCAGAATCATGTCAACCAGCCCATCATCAGCTAACTGCACATCCTGGGGCAATAGGTAAAGGGGGGAGAAGGATCCATACAGGGCAAGGGAGCAAGGGTGGTAATCCCAGTGGTTCTGTTACAACTGCTGAAACGGTTAGTTAGTTAAACTTTATGCCAAAAAATTATTACACATCAAATAAAAGTTCAGTCAATCTATTAATTGTTATGTTCCTTTTTAACAGTGCAAAAGAAAAAGAGGAAGGCCAAGCAAGGGAAGCCAAATTCATGTAGACGTACTCTGAAGTCAAGCATCAACAACCAAGCAATGAAGAATCTTTATTAATATTCAGACTAATAGTTAGTATAACACTTAAGAGCTTTTGTAAACAATGAAGCGTATGTATAATTAATGTATTGTTAATGACTTAAGTGTTGCTTTTGTAAACCTAAATATTTTGTTTAACGTTTAAGTATGGTAGTGATATTTTGTCAATGTACTGGAGCACACGACAGTGATATTTTGCCAAATATTTTGTGAAGCAATATATTAAGAAATGAGATCTAATTTCATTACATTAATTGTCTTACATTGTTGTAGAATTTTCATTACATTGTACTAATCATGTTAACATAAATAAGGTTACAAATAATAACCATGATGCAACAAGCACAAATCCTAAAGCTTTTGTTGCATTAATTTGTTTAGCAAGTTCAATCTTCAACAAAGCTTCACTCTCCTTCAATTTTTGTTTCTTCATCTTCAATTTGTCAATTTTCTCAAGTAAAATAGAATTTTGTTCTTCCAAACAATATGCTCCTCCATTTGCTTCCGACTTGATTACATCATCCTCCCACTTGAAAAATTTGCAATTTAAGTCCTATAAACAAGATACAATCAAAATTAGCTAAACTAAATTACTTTACTAAAATAAATCGTAACCACAAAAATCAAACCATAACTTACAGGCCAAAGACCACAACCATAAAATCGATGCCCAACTCTAGAACCTTTTCTAGCAGTTTGCAATTTTGCTAGAACACCATGTTCACATTTAGGGCTTTCCTTTGCAATTGACCTTCTTGGTGTTGAAGAATGAGATGTGGCAATGCTCTTCATAGCATGAGACAGATGAAAAAAAGAAAAGAAAAACAGAGATTCTTGATGAATTTTTCGGTTTTAATGGAGGATTTGGGGTATGGGTTTTAATGGAGGAAGGAATTCATGGTAAAATGATGAAGAAGCTGGGTTAAACATAAGCTACAGCAACTTAACCGGAACAATTGGTAAAAATGGATTCAACAGCACTCCGGGTAAATTGATACAATACATGAGATTATTCATGGCTAATCGATTGTTGAGATTATTGTAGGAAAATCGTGAATAGGTTGGATTATTTTAGGTAAATTTTTCTAATATTAATAGTTGAAATTCTTGTATTCTAATGTGTTATGTTTTGCGCATCTTATAAGTAATAGATAGAAATAAAAAATAGGAAAAATGGCGAGACGAGGACAAATTACAAGAAATTAGAAGAATTATAAACCCATATCAAAATCAAATCAAATAATAAAACAAACAACCAACAACAATTACTGAATTTGTTGGATTAAATAGCAGAACTTGAGATGTAAAGGAAGAAACTGAAAGAGAAAATGAAGAAATGGGAAAAATGAGAAAGAAAATGAGAAAGGAAGAAACTAAGAGAGAACGTGAAGAAATGGGAAAATAATAAAGAAAATCAAAGTAGTTGATGAAGTGGCATACGACGTGGTAGTTCAGTGGCAAAAGAACTATCCATCAACTAAGGATGAATAGTGTTCATCTTGTAATAATTCGCATTTCATTTTGCATGACTCGGCCCGACCCGACCCGTTTCATTTAAGTCCGACCCAACTTTTGCCATGTTTTATTGTCTACTAGATTATCATAATTATATTGAGACCAATTGTTGAAAGATGCAAATAATTATATTTAATTTGTTTGTCTTACTTTATAAAATTAATTTGATTTGAGGGCAAAATTTCATACCAATTTCACGCGATTAGAGTTAGAGTTCATGATAAAATGTTGCATTTTGTGAGTTTTGTTTCACCTCTATGTTTGTTTGGGGTTGATTTTCAATTTGTTTGTGAGTTTTGCTACATTAATACAATGTCATTTTAGGGATTTAGGGTTTTAGCTAATAAAGCTTAAGTCTAATAATTAAATAATTTATTTTTTTTCTTTCTTTAAATTTCTTCTCTTTAATCTAATATTTAATTACTTAAATCAACAGATGTTAGGACCTTGGACAAACTGATGTTTACATAATTACATGATGACTACATGTGTCTTGTAATGGAAAGTTTGTGTTGAAAGATTACAAATATCTTAGATTGACTAGCAACGCAAAATAACACAATTCTGCAATATAGATCTAAAGCAAATGATAATCATCCATAACAAGACAAGTGTCTCATACATATAATGACTTTAATATTTTTCCATGTCTCAATTTAATTATGCTACCTAATATTAACTATACACCTCCGACCCTTGCATCATTTACCCTTTACACGCTTTTACATTTTAATATTTTCATTGCATTATTTTTAATAAAAATGTATAAAACTACATTATTGCATTTAATAGTGTAACTTGGGGGACCGCGTGCCACTTTTCTTCTATCTAAATATAATGTTAGTGTTTTATCCATGTATAACCTTAAAATTGTGATTTATTGTTTTTCTTGTCACAAACTATAGAGATGTCAGGAAATAGGTGATTAAAGTTGGTTCGCATTGGATGTTACTTCTATTCTATCGTTTGTACTTGCGTTAATGTAATGAAAAGTATTCTAGTAGAATAATATAAGATACTTTTAGTTGAGATAAACTGCAATGAGAATGAATAAAATTTAGAGGAATTTGCACTTGTCTTTCATTTAGGAGCGAGTCAAATAATTCTATGTTAACTAACTTAGACTCGAAGTTTGCATCATTAAGTTTGAATGTGTTATAAACGATGTCAAATTCGAGAGTTCTATTGGGTGCTCAGAATCTGCATATTAAGTTCTAGAATTTGAAGGGTAAAGGTTTGAAAAAGGAGCATGATGTCACAAACATTTCTACTAAAGTGTGGAAGAGGCAACCAACTGCTTTTAATGTTGACAAAGCAATCAAAGGTCAGTAAGAGCGCAGGGTAATTATTCTTGATTCATCATGATAAATTTTGTTGCCAATTAGTGAGAGCAAGGACTACATGTAATCTATATTAGGATGGATGAGAAAAGTCGATAGGAGTGTGATGAAGGGTACTTTGGTACATTGCATGGATCTATGCTTTTATATATATACTCTTTTGTAATAAATGTAAGGCATTAAGGATCATTTACTATATGGTATCAGCCCTCCCTTCGATCCTCTTTCACATTCTGCCTATCAATCATCTTCTTCTTGTCTTCTTCATTACCATGGCTGGTGAGAGAAACTCATTGCACCCTTCTCTCTCTGTAACTAATATCAAGAACCATATTCCTATACAGTTAGAATTGGAAAGTGGGTTATACTCAACATGGTCTCAGCTATTTCAAACCCACTACAAAGCCTACCGTGTTCTTGATCATATTATTTCTAATATGGCTGCCTCTGATTCGTCTTCTACACTAGTGCCAGATAAGACGAGTGGGAATATGTGGACGCTCACGTCCTAATGTGGATTTATGGATCCATCTCTTGTGACCTTCTCCTTAGCATCATCTCCAAGGCCGGCACCGCGAAAAAAGCATGGGACAACCTACGTGATATATTTCAAGACAACAAGACTACCCCTGCTCTCTATCTTGAAGAACAATTCACACACATTGATCTTGCAAATTTTGTGGATATGAATGCATATTGTCTTCATTTAAAGAACCTTGCGGATCAACTTGATAATGTTGGGACTTCGATTACGAAACAACGATTGGTTCTTTAACTAATCAAGGGCTTAACTCTTTCTTATAGTGAAATTGATACTGTGCTTGAACAACAAGAACTCTTGCCCTCGTTCCATCAAGCGTGCTCTAAATTTCTCCTTCACAAGACTAGGCGAAATCATCAGGCCTCAAGAAGTAATTAGCAGACCTAAATCCTTCATAGCAAACTCAATAGAAAGTAAGGAAATAATATGTCTGCGTAAGAAAGAAATATCTGAACCCCGACGATAGATAAATAAGGAAGTGTCACACACACTGTTCACAAAACCAATCGTCCGAACATAATCAGCAAAACGCTGGTACCACGCTCTCGGAGCCTGTTTTCAGTCCATGTAGATATTTCTTAAGTCGACACACATAATCAGGATGCAACTAATCACGAAACCCCATCGGCTGATACATATAAACAGTTTCATTCAAATGACCATGTAAGAACGCATTCTTGACATCAAGTTGATGAATAGACCAAGAACTAGCAAGAGCCAAACTCAGAACCACCGGAATGGCTACAGGTTTAACCACAGGGCTAAAAGTGTCAATACAGTCAATCCCAACCTGTTGAGAACTACCATCAACAACTAACCGAGCCTTATAGCGCTCAAAAGAACCGTCAACATTAGTTTTATGACAAAATATCCACATACATCGAATAACATTCACATTAGAAGGACAAGGAACTAACTCCCACGTATCATTATTAATAAGAGCAGTATATTCATCAGTCATGGCCTTTTTCTAATGGGGATCTTTAAGAGCCTCTTTAGGATTGTGAGGCACGGGGGAGGGAGATTGGAAAGTTACCATGTTGAGGGGGTGTATTAGGATGGATGAGAAAAGTCAGTAGGATTGTGTTGAAGGGTACTTTGGTACATTGTATTGATCTATGCTTTTGTATATATACTCTTCTGTAATGAATGTAAGGCATTAAGGATCATTTCCTACAATCTATGCTTTAACGAAAATAACATGCTCACATTAAATTTGTTCATGTCTAGAGGATAACAATTTTGACCTGATGTGGTAACTTGATGTTTTTTTATTAACTAATGATAACTTGACAACTAACTAAATTAAGCTAAATATATTATAGATCATATCCCAAGTAGATAACTCTTTCATAATTTAACTCAATTAAGCTCGTTGTAAAGATTTCTAGAAAACTTGAATTGGTACGATAAAAACAATCGCGTCTTTTTTGTATAATCCGTTACTTCCAAAGAGTATCAAGTGTATAGTGATGCTTCTAAACATGGTTTAGTGTGTGTGCCAATGCGAGGGAGTTACGTTGTGGCGTATGCTTCACGAAAGCTTAAAGTTCATGAAAAAATTATACCACGAATGACTTAGAATTAGTAGCCAGAGCTTTTGCTCTGAAAATTTGGAGACATTATTTATTTAGTCTGAGATTTTTGTTCACGCGAAAAAAGTTGAACACTAGATGGAGAAGGTGGCTAGAATTGATCAAACCTTATGATTTGAACTTCGAGTATTGTCCATAATTTCAAAAACTAAGTGCACAAAATGTCACTGACGTGCATAATTCAACTCACTTGGAAAAACATGCACCACAAAGTCAAAAACTATGTTTTAGCACAAACCTTGGACTGAAAAAGTAAATTGTTGGAATGAAAGTTTAATGTGAACATAATTATGCAAGTTCCTCATATCATAGTGGCTTTCTAAACAATCATTGCATGAAATGCAAGTTCCTCTTATCATAGTCCACCCACGCTCATGGAAATGGCAAGCCTAATTGGAAAAAAAACAAAAACACTCAAGCGAAAAGCATATCAAACAACAGGCAATACCATAGCTAACATTAATCCTCTAACTATAGATGATTTGCAAAACAAAATACTGTTCATCATGAACAGTGAATTCACTGTTCACTCACTTTCTTTCGTTGTTTTTCCTCCTCCTTTCCTATTTTCTTCATTCACTTTTTTTAACCTGCTTTCCCATTTGCTTCCTGTTTTGCTTTCTCATTTCATTTGCTCAGCTTCCTTCATACCTTTAGTGACCCACTCCCTAATTTCTTCGTTCACAGATCCATTCGTTCGCCATCATTTCTTCGTCGCCATCATTCCATCATTGCTTCGCGCTACTCCATTTTTGTGTAATTCCATTTTTATGCATTCGAAATCAGATGATTTGGATTTCGTGTTTTTGGATTTGGATTTTTGCTGCATCTAGATGCTTGTCAATTTTTAGGGCTTGATCTAATATCTCTTTCTTTGATCTAAGAACCTCAGTACCAAAAAAGTACTTAAGGTTTTCTAGATCCTTCATCTCGAACTCCAGGAACAACCTTCTTTTGAGCTCATTAATCTCCTCTTCATTATTTCCAGTGATAACCATTTTGTCAACATAGATTATTAAGCAAGTAATTTGATCCTTTTCCTTCTTTAAGAACAGTGTTACTTTGCACACAACCAAACTTTCTCATTGCTGTTGTGAATCCACCAAACCATGCTCGTGGAGATTGCTTCAACCCATATAGTGCTTTCTTAAGCCTACATCCTTCCCCTTGAATATATTCATCAGAGAACCCCAAAGGTGCTTTCATGTAGAATTCTTCTTCTATTTCACCATGAAGGAAGGCTTTTTTTTACATCAAACTGGTACAATGGCCAATCTTTGTTAGCTACAACTGAAAATAAGATTCTAACCGTGTCGATCTTGGCCACAGGGGAGAAAGTTTCCATGAGTCTACCCCATATGTCTATGTATACCCGTTGACTACGAGTCTTGTTTTGTATCTTTTGATGGTTCCATCTGCATGAAATTAAATTGAAAACACCTATTTGGGTAACATACAATTTTCCCTTTAGGTAACATACAATTGTCTTCTTCCCTTTGGGTAACATACAATTTTCCTAGGTTTTGTTCCTTTAAAGTGCTAAAATCTCTTCTTCCATCGCCTTCCACCATCTAGGGTTTTGGAGTACTTCCTCAACATTTCGGGGTATAGCATGAGAATACAGTGAGGTATTGAAAGCTACAGCTGCTTCAGGTAAGGATCCACTATTACCCTGATCAATAGGCTACCGAGACCTCATTGCCTCAAACTCTGGATCATATCTCCTTGGAGAAGCACCCCTTGTACTCCTTGGTGGAAACTTATATCTGCACTGTTCCTCAACATCTGTTATATCATTAGCAACATCAATTAAAAGTTCAGAGTGTACCTCTTGTTTAGTATTTTACTTGATGCTTCAGATAGAACAGGGATACTCTGAGGAAGAGGAAGTACTATGTCTTTAATGACAGCAGTTGTGGTTCACCTACTTGCTCTTTAGGATAAGGATCAATTACTATGGGATGTGTAAGACAACTAAATCATTAATAGTAGTCTCCCCCTGAGGACTAAGCTGGGAATAATAATATGAGTCCTTAAAGAAGTCACAGTCCATAGTGGTATAGAGTTTGATATGGACTGAATCATAGCACCGATACCCTTTCTGAGTTACCCTATACCCAAGAAAGACACATTTTAGAGCACGAGGTTCAAGTTTGTTACGGGCTTGTTTAGGAAGATGAACATTCACAACACAACCAAACACACGTGGAGGTAAGGAATGAGAAGAGGGGATAGTATGATGCGTTTGGAGAGTGGCAAAGGGAGTCTTGAAATTGATGGATTTTGTTGGAAGACAGTTTAGTAAGTGGGAGTGACAATTGCTTCGGGCCGAAAATGGGTGGGAATATGAGCTTTAAACATAAGAGCTTGGGTTATCTCAAGGAGAGTACGGTTCTTTCGTTCAGTTACCCCACTTTGTTGTGGAGTATTTAAACAAGTGGTTTGATGAATGAGACTTGAGATGAAAAGAAATTTTGGATGTCGGAGTTGATGTGTCCCCCCCCTGTCTAATCGAAGCATTTGTGGTTGTGTTTGAAATTGAGTGATGAGCATATTATAGAACTTAACAAAGACATCAAAAACCTTAGATTTGTGTTTTAAGAAGTAAACCCAACTCATACAAGTACAATCATCCACAAAAAAAAAAACATAGTAAGAAAAACCATGCGTATTAAACTCAGAAGCAGGGCCTTAAATATCAGAATGTATCAAAACAAATGGTTTAGTACTATGAGTCAAACTAGGAAGATAGGTTTGTTTATGACTTTTTGCTAGTAAACAAGCTTCGGAATCTAGGGGTATACTACAATTATTGAGGGATGGAAAAAGACGTTTTATAAACCTGATGAGTGGGGATGGAGATGGAGATGGTAATTAATTCCAATACCCGCCCCGCCCCGTTTGCATGCCTATCTATAACCTATTTCATTTGCCAGTTAGGGCAGTTACCATTTCACGAAAACCCTCTTCGCCGCGTCCTTCTCTGATTCTCTCTCTAACCTTAACCCTTTCTTCTTCAAATCTCTTCAACTTCAAGGTTAGTTTGTTAATTTTCGTTTAATCTCTATTAAGTTTTTCGATTTGTTTTGATTATCTTTTATTTTTTTTTCTTTTTTTTCTGTTTTTTATGTTTGGTTAACTGATTTCATTCTAGTTAGGGTTATTGATTTTTGTTATTTTTAATCTCTATTATGTTTGTGTTAGTTTTTTTTGTTTTGTTTTTGTTTTTGTTTTTTTTTTAATCTCTGTTTTTTATAACCCTAAATATATGTTATAACCCTAAATAGTAGTTTTTTTTTCCTTGTATTTGTAAGTTTTTTTCAGAAAAAAAAGCTCTTTTAATGGCGACGATGGACCCCGATGGCGGTGATGTAGTTCATGCATCAAGGCCTCAAAAAAAATTGAAATCAATTCCTTGGTACGTCACTGTTTGTTCATTTGTTATGTTTTTAATTAATTTTTTAAAGTTAGTTGTTAGTTATGTTATTGCTAATTCCGATCCATAATTCGTTTACCATCTGTGCCGCATAAAGGCCCAGAACCTTGATCGTTATATGTATGTACTTCTATGTGTTTAATATTTCCTTAATTTTATTGACTTGAATTTTTAATCATAGTAATATAATTCACTTGGTTTTTTGTTTGTTTTTTCTCCAACCTGGATTATCCTGGAGATCATTACCTTGATCGTGATCAATTGTATGTGTGTAATCTTTGCTTAATTTTAATATTTGATTTCATTTTGTTTACCTGTTCAACAGTTTATGTGTTTAATACTGTATTTGCTTAATTAATTTATTTACTTGGAATTTTATTACTAGTAATTTTGACTTGAATTTTGATTTTTTGATTTTGTTTATCTGTTTAATAGTGTTGATGAGGAGGAGGAGTCTGATACGTAAGTAATTGAATGAATGAGTGAATTTGTGTTGTTTTGTTTTATTTTTTGAACCCGATTTTATTTATTTCGTTACCCCTTCAGTGGGTATTTTTCTTTGTTTTGCTTTGTTTAGCCCTGGATATCTCGAAGGCCCTCCCAGGAGGGTGGCTACTCTTGCTAATTTGAATTTCTATAAGCCTCTTGCCGAAAAGGCGCTAACCTACTACAATTCTAAAGAGTTCAGTTTTGAATACTAAAGTCCACTTCATCGTTTTTTATTTGATTGTATCCACTTTTTATTTTCCCTATTGTTTGTTTAGTGTCATACTGTCTTGGGCATTATCTGTTGATTATTTTTTTTCTCTTATATAGCTGATCGATTGTTTTGTATTCCTTTTGTAGATTCACTTAAAAAGTTCTTTATATGCAGTTGTTTTAAAGTTTTTTTTTTTTTTTGCATTGCTTACAATCTTTACCTCTTTGCTTGTGTCTCTTCTTTTGATGTTCCCACTGCTCCCCATTAGAAGTTGAATTAGTTTGGGGGGGTTGACTCAGGTATCGGTATCGACATACTCGGAAAACTGTGCGTTTACTAGCATCTGACCCGTCTCAATATGCAATTTTTATACCTAAAATGAAGTGTCCAATGTCCTAGTATCAAGGATTGGATATGGGTACGTGAACCAAAATAAAGAGTCGGAGTAACAAACTTATTGATTAGGCATATATGTGTGTTCTGAAGATATGCTATAGCATCTATTTTTATTTTACCTTGCATAACATGACCACCCTTTTCTTGAATTTCATTCTTGTTATTTATATATGCATTCTCAAGTTAATTTTATAATTCTACAAGCATAAGATTTATTTTTTCTTTAGTGTTGGAGAAGCACATCAATGCTTGTTTTAGGCTTGTGTAAAATTTTATTTGAATAGAAACAAAATTTGATTCAGTAGGCATTTTATTTTATATCTCATTGTTGAACTATTTTACACAAGTCTTAAGTGTTTGATTTGATATGTTGTACTTTTGTGAAATATTTCCAATGGACTTATTGATACCCTAGGAGAGTGAGATGTAAGGATCATGGGCTATTTGAATTGATTGAAATTCTGCATGGACATTTGAGGTGTAAGGATCCTTACCTCATGCATTTCTTCCCCTTCCTCCCATGAAACCCACCCTAAAAAAACATTATCTCTTTAAAATCTTAAAGATTGTACCAATTTGAACTACTAATTCTACTCCAAACACAGTTGTGCAACTTTATCATAATATTTGAGATGTTTGTTGCAGTGCACAAATTTGTTGCTGAAGGAGGTACTTGTTGCAGATAGGCAGCACCAACCTGAAACAGTGGTGTGCATGAATTTCATCGCTCGTTCTGAAGATGATTCCAAGCTGTTTTATTTCTTTGCTAAACTTCAAGATGGTCCGTATCCTAATTATCATGATGTCAAGGAGATGTGCTTCGAGGAAGATTTTAAGGAGCCTCAACCTAGTGACTTTCAAGTCAAAGAGTTATGTTCGTTGGAAACACATGATTCCGGTAAGTCTCTTTATGTAGTTACAATGTTGCTCTGATTCTTCATTCTGACTCATGTACCCAGTCGTATTGTTGATGATCGGACATTGGTAGACACTTAGGACACTTTATTTATAGGTGTGAAATTGAATATTATAGACATGTTCGATACTTGGAAACATACCAGTATCGGAGTCCAAGTAACATAGTGTAGAAACGTATACATGAGTTTTCAGTGAAGTATTGAATAGGATATATTGAAGAAATGAAATCAGTCACATGAACATTCATTTATTAAATTAATACCATGGAATGAACATCATCGAGTATTTATGGAACATAATCAGTATTTATGGATGGTTGTTCATTGCTTATCTTATCTCATATGGCAAAGGATATTCTTGTTCATTGCCTATCATACTTTTTGATTTAGTGACTTACTGTCGCTATTATTATGTGAGAATTGAGGACTTGTGTTGTTGATTTTGTTCTCTTACCCTCTTACATATATCATTTGAAAGATAGAAAAAAAATATAAATAAAATTCTATTTTCGAACTTTTTCACCAAGTCATTGTATCCAAACAAGTTGTCAAACAATAATGTATGTATCATGTACTGCAGATTATTCGCAGAGTATTGCTAGCAGAGCTTGGGGTTACAAGGTTGTTTATCCGCAAGGTTATTTCTTGAGATTTTGAGCATGTCAGGATTAAAACCAAATTTGTAATCTTAATGATCATAATGGTCAAATTCTACTACTTTTTTAACTGCTTATGAGACATGTTCTTGCACTTCACTATGTAGGGAACTGAATGTAGTTTGTATTCTCTTAATTTTACCGTTTTTCTGGGTTGTTTGAGTTGTATATTACCTTTTGATTTTCTCATCTAGTTTTTTATCATCATTGATTTTTAGTTTCATATTATCTAATTTTTTTTAGTTTTGAGTTATTGAGCTATAATTGTACAGAATTATGTCTCTATATTTTACGTGGAAGCGTGAAACTTGCTCTTTCTAATTGAAATCTGTAGGGAGTTTATTCTTGGTGGTTTATTTAGGAGGAAGAGAAATGGAAGGAAAGCTATTTCGAAGGGAATGGAAGAGAAATGGATGGAGATGAGTGTTTTTCCTCCGGATCTTTCTGCCTTTGAAGGGATTACATCCTCTAAATATAGAACATTTGTAAGTAAGGAATATTGTTCATGATGAACAATACTTTGTACATGTCAGCAAGTGCCTTTCCTTTATCTTCTTCTCACATTCTCATCTTTTCATTTCTTCTTGACCATTTCTCGCCAGTCGCCATACTTGCCATTTTGTATAAGCGGGTCCCATTCTCGCCATTCTTGACATTCTTTAACTCAGGTAAAGATGAAATGGTGTGCTTAGTCATTCTCGCCATTCTCTGTCAGCAGGTGCCAGTCTCACCTTTGGTAAGAGCTGCAGTCCTTCCATCTATCACTTGGCCAAGGCCTCAAGAAAAATTGAAATCAATTCCTTGGTACGTCACTGTTTGTTCATTTGTTATGTTTTTAATCAATTATCTAGCCAAAATAGGCTCAACAAATGTGCAAGAACTTGTTAAGCTCTTTCTGTAGACGGTCTTTGCTTAAGCTTTTTCATTAAGGCTGTTGTGAATCAAGGGAACTTGTTACTCGTCCCATGTTGATTGTCATCATCGATATTTTTGTGAGAGATTTTAATTTCAATTGTGGCAATCATTTTGGGACATAGGAGTAGTTTGTTGACCAAATATGCAGGAACTAGGAAAATTGATAATTATGGGATTAGAGGTGATTTTATTTAATTATATAAAGTGACTTAATGTTAATTTTAATTCTCTCCAAAAGAATGTTATTTTAATTAAAAAACTAAAATTAACTTTTCTAATCTGTTTCCTAACAATTTGGAAAAGTTGATAATCATGAGATTAATGGTGATTTTATTTAATTATAGAAAGTTTTAATAATTGAAAGTCTATAAATAAGCCTTATAAAATTGATATGGCCCAAGAAAATAACAATAAAAATTGAAACAAGCAAGTGTGCCTAATTATCCTTGTAATTGTTCGCTGTTAATAATAGCGAACAAAAAAGCTCGGTCAAAAATGGTTAAACAGCGAATAAAGACATTGACTGACAGCGAACAACCTCGAACCTGTGCCCTATGCAAAAAGTGCTTATTTTGAATATTAAATTTAAAAGTTGCTTATATTTTGAATTTTTACATTAATTTGCTTATTCTTTTTAGATTTTCAATTTCTATTTCCCTTATTTCTTCTCATTTTATTGCCTTGCATACTTCTTAGTTGTTATCTTGGGCCGTAACAATTGTACGTACTATTAATTTACTCCCTTTTTATCACGAACATTATAATCTTTCATCTTTAAATATTTTATGTAGATTTACATAATATTATAACAATAGAACAAATAAAAATTTATTCTGCTGTTGGAGTTTGTATTATGGAACTCAAAAATCTCTTAAATATTCAAGTCTCATAATGCAAACTCAAAGAAACAGAAAAAGTATTTTCTCTGTTTCACTATATTTATTACATTTGACTTTTTACGCAATCGAATGTGTTATTTTGATCATTTATATAGTGAAGTATAGACATCTAAAAATTGTAAAAGTTAATATTCTAAAACTATGCGATTAGATGATTCAAACAAGATCTCACTCGACTATATTTTCTTACATATTAGCTGTAATAAAAAAAATAAATTTAAACGATAAATAGTATCAACAATCGTAATGTAGCGAGTATTTCAGAATGGAGAAAGTATACATACATGCAAATGAAGGAGTAATTCATTTAGAGAAAGTATCGCTTTTCAAAATAAGGTTTGAATTTCATTATCATGTAATTCTTCTCTTTTCTTAGCCGATTAAAATAAAATAAATAGATAAACTATGAAAGTAGAATGTTATAAGATGTAATTAAATTAAAACTAAACATACTAGATATTAATTAATATTAATAATTAATATTAATTTGAACAAAATGTGGCTAAGGATCTGACACTATTTATTTGAACAAAATGTACTTTGGGCGTGTTCGGTTTATGGCTTTTTGGCTAGCTTTTTGATTGACTTTTAGCCTATTGGTTGAGCAAATCAATTATCTATTATCTATTATATATTATCTATTATTATTATTGGTAATTTTAATTAATATTAATAATTAATGTTAATATTATTAATATTAATTTAAATTAATATTGTTAATATTAAGGAAAATTTACCCAAAATAATTCAATTTATTCACGATCTTACTATAATAATCCCAACTTATCGATTAACCATGAATAATCTCATGTATTGTATCAATCTACCCCATCTCCTCCATGTTTAGGGATGCAGGCGGGGCGGGTCTAATAGGAGACCCGCCCCATCCCCGCCCCGATGGGTCCCGGTTTGATGGGTCGTGGGGCGGGTACGGGTATAAAATTGATACCCACCGCGGGGGATGGGGATGGGGATGGGTTTTAGGTGATACCCGCCCCATCCCCGCCCCGCCCTGCCTCCCTGAATTTATTTTTAAAAAAAAAATTTCAAATTTCTGGAAACCTTGAATTTATTTTCAAATTTTTGAAAAAATTTTTAAAAACCCCAATTTTTATTTTTTATTTTTTTAAAAAAAAAATTCAGTAATTTTTACCAAGATTAACATCCATCGATCACTGCACAGTTGTTTTTTCCGATCTCTTTTTCCTGCCTTTTTTATTCCACTCTGGTAAGTTGATATTGTGATAGTTTAGTTCTTCTCATGGATGTTTTTAAGCACAGTTGTTCTTCCACGTTCTGCTCACTAAGTGGCACTTATTGTAATTCATATGTAGGTATTGAATTTCAATATGTTATTATATTGTGCAAGTAAACACACTGATTAATTTTTAGTTCTTCAAACACCCTTAATATAATGATCAATTTTTACATGATTAATTTTTACATTGTTTCTGGAATTTCAATATGTTATTATATTGTGCAAGTAAAATGGGTTTTAAGGCCCAAATAATTGAATATAAATATGTGATATAAATGGGTATTAAGCGAGGATTTGATGGGTGGTGGGGCGGGTAAAATGGGTATTAGACGGGGATGGATACCCAGATGGGTGGCGGGGCGGGGATGGTATTAGGTACAAACCCATCAGGGCGGGGACGGCGAAAAAAATTATACCCGCCGCGGGGATGGGAATGGGGATGGAGATTGATTTTCCAGATGAGGATGGGGATGGTAAAGCCAATACCCGCCCCGCCCCGTTTGCATCCCTATCCATGTTTGTTTCTACTTCACATTCCATTGACGACACAACAGTGAGTGAAGAAGCCCATCTCTTTTGAGCTCCCATTTCTAGTGACTATAAGTGCAGCTCCGCAATTTCCAGTGACTATAGCCATCAATGGTAAGTTTTCGAATTTTGTAAAATTAAATTGATGGGTTTCAAATTTTCATCTCCAATTATTCATTCTAAGCAGTGAGTGAAGAAGCCTATCTCTTTTGAGCTCCCATTCTAGTGACTATAATCGCAGCTCCGTCATTTTCAGTGACTATAGCCATCAATGGTAAGTTTTCAAATTTTGTAAAATTAAATTGATGGGTTTCGAATTTTCATCTCCAATTATGCATTCTAAATTTTGTTCTTGATTTGATCTATGCTAGGCTAGTCAGTGTGATTCCTTTACAATAAAATGGTGGTTTGGTGGGGTGTTTAAAAAGACAAGGTTTGAATTAGAGTATGTGGGTGGTATGTGTAAATCCATGAGCATAGAACCTGACAAGTTATCTTGGTTTGAACTTAAGGGAATAGTTGAGGAAGATATTGGTTTCAAGTCTCCATTTAGCTTATACTACTTAGATCCTAAGGCAATGACTTTTGAGGAAGGGTTGAAGAAACTAATCAATGATGTTTCTGTAAGTGAAATGGGTAATGTTGGTACTGACTTTAGGGCTGTAGATGTATATGTTGTTGATGTTAAAGATGATGACAAATTGTCTGTGAAAATGAAAAAAGAATTTAGTAATGTAGGTAAAGCATATGGCTTTGTAGGTGAAAGGAAGAAATTAACACCTAGGAAAGCACATAAAGATACATGTGAGGCAAGTTGCTTTCTTCATATCCCAACCCACCTAATATTTCAGATATTTGTAATGAATCTGAAAATCAAAGTTGCTTTCTTCATATCCCAAACAGCCCCATAAACTCACAACATGAAAAGAATTATAAGCTAATCCCCATCGAACAAGGTTTATCTGAAGATGAGCTAGATTTTACTTGTGATTGGTATGAGACTTGGCCTGGTAAAATTGCATCTGGTGAGATAAATGAGGGTTATGAAGAAGCTTTTGAAGATGAAGATGATAGCACAGATCTAGACTATATCATATCAGATGAGGATGAAACTGAAGGAGATGGATCAATTGAGCTTGTTTTGAGTGAGGACTTGTCAGTGGAGGAGGATGAAGGTGTTGTTCAATCAAATTTGAAGATTCGTGAGTGCTCTTTCAATGATATTGTGTCTTAATATGAAAATAGTGATGATGAAATTGTCACACCTACTATAGTAAATGATAAAACAGATTTTAGGAGGTTTAAATGGTGTGTTGGAATTGTTTTTGGTAATTCTCTTGAATTTAGACAAGCTGTTACTAGATATGCTATTGCTCAAGGGAGAAATGTTAAAATTTGTGCAAGTGACAAAAAAAGATTGCAAAGAATTGGAGTAAGATGTGTTGAAGGGTGTCCATTTAGGATTTTTGCTAGTTGGGATAGGAAGACGGCTTCATGTGTTGTGAAAACAGTGGATGGTCAACATACTTGTCAAAGGAATATGGATTCAAATAGGCAATTCAAGGCTTCTTGGTGTGCGGAAGAGTTACTTGATCTGTTCAAAAGTAGACCACACATAGCATCATCTGAAATTATAGACATTGTGAGGAAGAATTACAAGATAATTATTACTAGGGTTTTGCATATAAGATTAAATATGCTACTCACAGAAAGTTACATGGTTTAATGAAGCAACACTACTCCAAGCTAAAGAGTTACATGGAAGCATTGAAATAAAGTAGCCCAAAAAAGCCATTTTACAATTGTCACTGGATTTTGGTATGATTTGACAATTGAAATAAAGACATTGGTATGATTTGAGCTGGATTTTGGTAAATGAAGTCATTACATGCTGTTTTGTTGAGTCAAGGTAATTAGTTGCTGTTAAAGCTGGTTTATCTACTGGTTTAGCTGCTATTTTGGTATTGTTTTGAGCTGGATTTGGTTAAATCAAGTCATTACATGCTATTTTGCTATTCTTAGTTGTCTTGAGCTGATGAGCTACTGTTTTAGCTGTATATGAGTTGGTGAACATGGTGTGTTGTGCTATATATATGCTAATTGGATGTGATACACAAAGCATTGTAAGGGCTATGGGAATTAAACTTCCAAATGCAGAACATAGGTATTGTGCGAGACATATATATGCTAATTGGAACAAAAGCTTAAAGGGTGAAGAGATGAAGCTTTTATTTTGGAGGTGTGCAAAAGCTTATAATGAAGCTGATTTTAATGACGGAATCACAGAAATGAAGAAAGTAAACCATGTTGCTGCTGAAGCATTTAACTTGGCTAATCCTCGTTTATTTTGTCGAGCTTTTGTGAAGGTTGATACAAAGTGCGATGTGATATTGAGTAACATGGCCGAAACTTTTAACTATTAGATCATGCATGCTAGATCAAAACACTTGATTGATATGCTTGATGATATTTGAACAATGATAATGAAGAGGCTAACTATAAAGAGGGAGGAGTGTGCAAGCAAGTGGAGTGGATTATTATGTCCAAAAGTACAAGTTATATTGGATAAAGAGAAAGAAGAGGCATCTAATTGCACTGTTCTACCGTCTACTGCTACAGTATTCCAAGTTGCTCATCACATTGATGTATTAGAGGTGGACATAGAAAGAAGAACATGTACGTTCAGGAAATGGGATCTTAAAGGGATTCCTTGTTGTCATGTTGTTGCCTCAATTAGTTACCTACATAAGACGTCGAGTCATTTGTGGAAGAATGTTACACCAAAGCTGCATACACAAGACTTATACAGGTTGCATAGCTCCTTGCATTGGAGAACATCAATGGCCTAAAATTGATATGTCCATCGATCCACCCCCAATCAAAATTGGTCCAGGAAGACCAAGAAAGTGACGAATCAAAAGTGCTCATGAGGACCCAAAAAAACTAGGGAAACTCACAAGACATGGCATGCAGATGAGTTATACCATTTGTAAATTCACTGCACATAATAAACGAAATTGTCCAGAAAAGGATAAAGCTGTTGACTCTACATCCCCACCAATTAAGAGAGGAAGAGGAAGACCAAGAAAAGATGTTAGTGAAAGAAGAGTAAACCCAGAATCACAATCATGTCAACCAGCCCATCATCAGCTAACTGCACATCCTGGGGCAATAGGTAGAGGGGGGAGAAGGATCCATACAGGGCAAGGGAGCAAGGGTGGTAATCCCAGTGGTTCTGTTACAACTGCTGAAACAGTTAGTTAGTTAAACTTTATGCCAAAAAATTATTACACATCAAATAAAAGTTCAGTCAATCTAATAATTGTTATGTTCCTTTTTAACAGTGCAAAAGAAAAAGAGGAAGGCCAAGCAAGGGAAGCCAAATTCATGTAGACGTACTCTCAAGTCAAGCATCAACAACCAAGCAATGAAGAATCTTTATTAATGTTCAGACTAATAGTTAGTATAACACTTAAGAGCTTTTGTAAACAATGAAGCGTATGTATAATTAATGTAATGTTAATGACTTAAGTGTTGCTTTTGTAAACCTAAATATTTTGTCAAACGTTTAAGTATGGTAGTGATATTTTGTCAATGTACTGGAGCACACGGCAGTGATATTTTGCCAAATATTTTGTGAAGCAATATATTAAGAAATGGGATCTAATTTCATTACATTAATTGTCTTACATTGTTGTAGAATTTTCATTACATTGTACTAATCATGTTAACATAAATAAGATTACAAATAATAACCATGATGCAACAAGCACAAATCCTAAAGCTTTTGTTGCATTAATTTGTTTAGCAAGTTCAATCTTCAACAAAGCTTCACTCTCCTTCAATTTTTGTTTCTTCATCTTCAATTTGTCAATTTTCTCAAGTAAAATAGAATTTTGTTCTTCCAAACAATATGCTCCTCCATTTGCTTCCGACTTGATTACATCATCCTCCCACTTGAAAAATTTGCAATTTAAGTCCTATAAACAAGATACAATCAAAATTAGCTAAACTAAATTACTTTACTAAAATAAATCGTAACCACAAAAATGAAACCATAACTTACAGGCCAAAGACCACAACCATAAAATCGATGCCCAACTCTAGCACCTTTTCTAGCAGTTTGCAATTTTGCTAGAACACCATGTTCACATTTAGGGCTTTCCTTTGCAATTGACCTTCTTGGTGTTGAAGAATGAGATGTGGTAATGCTCTTCATAGCATGAGACAAATGAGAAAAAAAAAAAAGAAAAACAGAGATTCTTGCTGAATTTTTCGGTTTTAATGGAGGATTTGGGGTATGGGTTTTAATGGAGGAAGGAATTCATGGTAAAATGATGAAGAAGCTGGGTTAAACATAAGCTACAACAACTTAACCGGAACAATTGGTAAAAATGGATTCAACAGCACTCCGGGTAAATTGATACAATACATGAGATTATTCATGGCTAATCGATTGTTGAGATTATTGTAGGAAAATCGTGAATAGGTTGGATTATTCTGGGTAAATTTTCCTAATGTTAATAGATGAAATTCTTGTATTCTAATGTGTTATGTTTTGCGCATTGTATAAGTAATAGATGGAAATAAAAAACTAGAAAAATGGCGAGACGAGGACAAATTACAAGAATTTAGAAGAATTATAAACCCATATCAAATCAAATCAAATAATAAAACAAACAACCAACCACAATTACTGAATTTGTTGGATTAAATAGCAGAACTTGAGATGTAAAGGAAGAAACTGAAAGAGAAAATGAAGAAATGGGAAAAATGAGAAAGAAAATGAGAAAGGAAGAAACTAAGAGAGAACGTGAAGAAATGGGAAAATAATAAAGAAAATCAAAGTAGTTGATGAAGTGGCATACGACGTGGTAGTTCAGTGGTAAAAGAACTATCCATCAACTAAGGATGAATAGTGTTCATCTTGTAATAATTCGCATTTCATTTTGCATGACTCGGCCCGACCCGACCCGTTTCATTCAAGTCCGACCCAACTTTTGCCATGTTTTATTGTCTACTAGGTTATCATAATTATTTTGAGACCAATTGTTGAAAGATGCAAATAATTATATTTAATTTTTTTGTCTTACTTTATAGAATTAATTTGATTTGAGGGCAAAATTTCATACCAATTTCACGCGATTAGAGTTAGAGTTCATGATAAAATGTTTCATTTTGTGAGTTTTGTTTCACCTCTATGTTTGTTTGGGGTTGATTTTCAATTTGTTTGTGAGTTTTGCTACATTAATACAATGTCATTTTAGGGATTTAGGGTTTTAGCTAATAAAGCTTAAGTCTAATAATTAAATAATTTATTTTTTTCTTTCTTTAAATTTCTTCTCTTTAATCTAATATTTAATTACTTAAATCAACAGATGTTAGGACCTTGGACAAACTGATGTTTACATAATTACATGATGACTACATGTGTCTTGTAATGGAAAGTTTGTGTTGAAAGATTACAAATATCTTAGATTGACCAGCAACGCAAAATAACATAATTCTGCAATATAGATCTAAAGCAAACGATAATCATCTATAACAAGACAAGTGTCTCATACATATAATGACTTTAATATTTTTCCATGTCTCAATTTAATTATGCTACCTAATATTAACTATACACCTCCGGCCCTTGCATCATTTACCCTTTACACGCTTTTACATTTTAATATTTTCATTGCATTATTTTTAATAAAAATGTATAAAACTACATTATTGCATTTAATAGTGTAACTGGGGGGACCGCGTGCCACTTTTCTTCTATCTAAACATAATGTTAGTGTTTTATCCATGTATAACCTTAAAATTGTGATTTATTGTTTTTCTTGTCACAAACTATAGAGATGTCAGGAAATAGGTGATTAAAGTTGGTTCGCATTGGATGTTACTTCTATTCTATCGTTTGTACTTTAGCTCAATTTTCGTGTGCAAAATATATCTCATCTTTGTATTTATAGCTTAACAGTTTACTACTTGCGTTAATGTAATGAAAAGTATTCTAGTAGAATAATATAAGATAGTTTTAGTTGAGATAAACTGCAATGAGAATGAATAAAATTTAGAGGAATTTGCACTTGTCTTTCATTTAGGAGCGAGTCAAATAATTCTATGTTAAGTAACTTAGACTCGAAGTTTGCATCATTAAGTTTGAATGTGTTATAAACGATGTCAAATGCGAGAGTTCTATTGGGTGCTCAGAATCTGCATATTAAGTTCCAGAATTTGAAGGGTAAAGGTTTGAAAAAGGAGCATGATGTCACAAACATTTCTACTAAAGTGTGGAAGAGGCAACCAACTGCTTTTAATGTTGACAAAGCAATCAAAGGTCAGTAAGAGCGCAGGGTAATTATTCTTGATTCATCATGATAAATTTTGTTGCCAATTAGTGAGAGCAAGGACTACATGTAATCTATATTAGGATGGATGAGAAAAGTCGATAGGATTGTGATGAAGGGTACTTTGGTACATTGCATTGATCTATGATTTTATATATATACTCTTTTGTAATAAATGTAAGGCATTAAGGATCATTTCCTATATGGTATCAGCCCTCCCTTCGATCCTCTTTCACATTCTGTCTATCAATCATCTTCTTCCTTTCTTCTTCATTACCATGGCTGGTGAGAGAAACTCATTGCACCCTTCTCTCTCTGTAACTAATATCAAGAACCATATTCCTATACAGTTAGAATTGAAAAGTGGGTTATACTCAACATGGTCTCAACTATTTCAAACCCACTACAAAGCCTACCGTGTTCTTGATCATATTATTTCTAATATGGCTGCCTCTGATTCGTCTTCTACACCAGTGCCAGATAAGACGAGTGGGAATATGTGGACGCTCACGTCCTAATGTGGATTTATGGATCCATCTCTCGTGACCTCCTCCTTAGCATCATCTCCAAGGCCGACACCGCGCAAAAAGCATGGGACAACCTACGTGATATATTTCAAGACAACAAGACTACCCCTGCTCTCTATCTTGAAGAACAATTCACACACATTGATCTTGCAAATTTTGTGGATACGAATGCATATTGTCTTCATTTAAAGAACCTTGCGGATCAACTTGATAATGTTGGGACTTCGATTACGAAACAACGATTGGTTCTGTAACTAATCAAGGGCTTAACTCTTTCTTATAGTGAAATTGATACTGTGCTTGAACAACAAGAACTCTTGCCCTCGTTCCATCAAGCGCGCTCTAAAATTCTCCTTCACGAGACTAGGCGAAATCATCAGGCCTCAAGAAGTAATTAGCAGACCTAAATCCTTCATAGCAAACTCAATAGCAAATAAGGAAATAATATGTGTGCGTAAGAAAGAAATATCTGAACCCCGACGATAAATAAACAAGGAAGTGTCACACACACTGTTCACAAAACCAATCGTCCGAACATAATCAGCAAAACGCTGGTACCACGCTCTCGGAGCCTGTTTTCAGTCCATGTAGATATTTCTTAAGTCGACACACATAATCAGGATGCAACTGATCACGAAACCCCATCGGCTGATACATATAAACAGTTTCATTCAAATGACCATGTAAGAACGCATTCTTGACATCAAGTTGATGAATAGACCAAGAACTAGCAAGAGCCAAACTCAGAACCACCGGAATGGCTGCAGGTTTAACCACAGGGCTAAAAGTGTCAATACAGTCAATCCCAACCTGTTGAGAACTACCATCAACAACTAACCGAGCCTTATAGCGCTCAAAAGAACCGTCAACATTAGTTTTATGACAAAATATCCACATACATCGAATAACATTCACATTAGAAGGACAAGGAACTAACTCCCACGTATCATTATTAATAAGAGCAGTATATTCATCAGTCATGGCCTTTTTCCAATGGGGATCTTTAAGAGCATCTTTAGGATTGTGAGGCACGGGGGAGGGAGATTGGATAGTTACCATGTTGAGGGGGTGTATTAGGATGGATGAGAAAAGTCAGTAGGATTGTGTTGAAGGGTACTTTGGTACATTGTATTGATCTATGCTTTTGTATATATACTCTTCTGTAATGAATGTAAGGCATTAAGGATCATTTCGTACAATCTATGCTTTAACGAAAATAACATGCTAACATTAAATTTGTTCATGTCTACAGGATAAAAATTTTGACCTGATGTGGTAACTTGATGTTTTTTATTAACTGATGATAACCTGACAACTAACTAAATTAAGCTAAATATATTATGGATCATATCCCAAGTAGATAACTCTTTCATAATTTAACTCAATTAAGCTCGTTGTAAAGATTTCTAGAAAACTTGAATTGGTACGATAAAAACAATCGCGTCTTTTTTGTATAATCCGTTACTTCCAAAGAGTATCAAGTGTATAGTGATGATTCTAAACATGGTTTAGTGTGTGTGCCAATGCGAGGAAGTTACGTTGTGGCGTATGCTTCACGAAAGCTTAAAGTTCATGAAAAAATTATACCACGAATGACTTAGAATTAGTAGCCAGAGCTTTTGCTCTGAAAATTTGGAGACATTATTTATTTAGTCTGAGATTTTTGTTCACGCGAAAAAAATTGAACACTAGATGGAGAAGGTGGCTAGAATTGATCAAACCTTATGATTTGAACTTCGAGTATTGTCCATAATTTCAAAAACTAAGTGCACAAAATGTCACTGACGTGCATAATTCAACTCACTTGGAAAAACATGCACCACAAAGTCAAAAACTATGTTTTAGCACAAACCTTGGACTGAAAAAGTAAATTGTTGGAATGAAAGTTTAATGTAAACATAATTATGCAAGTTCCTCATATCATAGTGGCTTTCTAAACAATCATTTCATGAAATGCAAGTTCCTCTTATCATAGTCCACCCACGCTCATGGAAATGGCAAGCCTAATTGGAAAAAAAAAAAAAACACTCAAGCGAAAAGCATATCAAACAACAGGCAATACCATAGCTAACATTAATCCTCTAACTATAGATGATTTGCAAAACAAAATACTGTTCATCATGAACAGTGAATTCACTGTTCACTCACTTTCTTTCGTTGTTTTTCCTCCTCCTTTCCTATTTTCTTCATTCACTTTTTTTAACCTGCTTTCCCATTTGCTTCCTGTTTTGCTTTCTCATTTCATTTGCTCAGCTTCCTTCATACCTTTAGTGACCCACTCCCTAATTTCTTCGTTCACAGATCCATTCGTTCGCCATCATTTCTTCGTCGCCATCATTCCATCATTGCTTCGCGCTACTCCATTTTTGTGTAATTCCATTTTTATGCATTCGAAATCAGATGATTTGGATTTCGTGTTTTTGGATTTGGATTTTTGCTGCATCTAGATGCTTGTCAATTTTTAGGGCTTGATCTAATATCTCTTTCTTTGATCTAAGAACCTCAGTACCAAAAAAGTACTTAAGGTTTTCTAGATCCTTCATCTCGAACTCCAGGAACAACCTTCTTTTGAGCTCATTAATCTCCTCTTCATTATTTCCAGTGATAACCATTTTGTCAACATAGATTATTAAGCAAGTAATTTGATCCTTTTCCTTCTTTAAGAACAGTGTTACTTTGCACACAACCAAACTTTCTCATTGCTGTTGTGAATCCACCAAACCATGCTCGTGGAGATTGCTTCAACCCATATAGTGCTTTCTTAAGCCTACATCCTTCCCCTTGAATATATTCATCAGAGAACCCCAAAGGTGCTTTCATGTAGAATTCTTCTTCTATTTCACCATGAAGGAAGGCTTTTTTTTACATCAAACTGGTACAATGGCCAATCTTTGTTAGCTACAACTGAAAATAAGATTCTAACCGTGTCGATCTTGGCCACAGGGGAGAAAGTTTCCATGAGTCTACCCCATATGTCTATGTATACCCTTTGACTACGAGTCTTGTTTTGTATCTTTTGATGGTTCCATCTGCATGAAATTAAATTGAAAACACCCATTTGGGTAACATACAATTTTCCCTTTAGGTAACATACAATTGTCTTCTTCCCTTTGGGTAACATACAATTTTCCCAGGTTTTGTTCCTTTAAAGTGCTAAAATCTCTTCTTCCATCGCCTTCCACCATCTAGGGTTTTGGAGTACTTCCTCAACATTTCGGAGTATAGCATGAGAATACAGTGAGGTATTGAAAGCTACAGCTGCTTCAGGTAAGGATCCACTATTACCCTGATCAATAGGCTACCGAGACCTCATTGCCTCAAACTCTGGATCATATCTCCTTGGAGAAGCACCCCTTGTACTCCTTGGTGGAAACTTATATCTGCACTGTTCCTCAACATCTGGTATATCATTAGCAACATCAATTAAAAGTTCAGAGTGTACCTCTTGTTTAGTATTTTACTTGATGCTTCAGATAGAACAGGGATACTCTGAGGAAGAGGAAGTACTATGTCTTCAATGACAGCAGCTGTGGTTCACCTACTTGCTCTTTAGGATAAGGATCAATTACTATGGGATGTGTAAGACAACTAAGTCATTAATAGTAGTCTCCCCCTGAGGACTAAGCTGTGAATAATAATATGAGTCCTTAAAGAAGTCACAGTCCATAGTGGTATAGAGTTTGTTATGGACTGGATCATAGCATCGATACCCTTTCTGAGTTACTCTATACCCAAAAAAGACACATTTTAGAGCACGAGGTTCAAGTTTGTTACGGGCTTGTTTAGGAAGATGAACATTCACAACACAACCAAACACACGTGGAGGTAAGGAATGAGAAGAGGGGATAGTATGATGCGTTTGGAGGGTGGCTAAGGGAGTCTTGAAATTGATGGATTTTGTGGGAAGACAGTTTAGTAAGTGGGAGTGACAATTGCTTCGGGCCGAAAATGGGTGGGAATATGAGTTTTAAACATAAGAGCTTGGGTTATCTGAAGGAGAGTACGGTTCTTTCGTTCAGTTACCCCATTTTGTTGTGGAGTATTTAAACAAGTGGTTTGATGAATGAGACTTGAGATGAAAAGAAATTTTGGATTTCGGAGTTGATGTGTTCCCCCCCTGTCTAATCGAAGCATTTGTGGTTGTGTTTGAAATTGAGTGATGAGCATATTATAGAACTTAACAAAGACATCAAAAACCTTAGATTTGTGTTTTAAGAAGTAAACCCAACTCATACAAGTACAATCATCCACAAAAAAAACATAGTAAGAAAAACCATGCGTATTAAACTCAGAAGCAGGACCCTAAATATCAGAATGTATCAAAACAAATGGTTTAGTACTATGAGTCAAACTAGGAAGATAGGTTTGTTTATGACTTTTTGCTAGTAAACAAGCTTCGGAATCTAGGGGTATATTACAATTATTGAGGGATGGAAAAAGACGTTTTATAAACCTGATGAGTGGGGATGAAGATGGAGATGGTAATTAAATACCCGCCCCGCCCCGTTTGCATTCCTATCTATAACCCATTTCATTTTCCAGTTAGGGCAGTTACCATTTCACGAAAACCCTCTTCGCCGCGTCCTTCTCTAATTCTCTCTCTAACCTTAACCCTTTCTTCTTCAAATCTCTTCATCTTCAAGGTTAGTTTGTTAATTTTCGTTTAATCTCTATTAAGTTTTTCGATTTGTTTTGATTATCTTTTTTTTTTTTTTTCTGTTTTTTATGTTTGGTTAACTGATCTCATTCTAGTTAGGGTTATTGATTTTTGTTATTTTTAATCTCTATTATATTTGTGTTAGGTTTTTTTGTTTTGTTTTTGTTTTTGTTTTTTTTTTTTAATCTCTGTTTTTTATAACCCTAAATATATGTTATAACCCTAAATAGTAGTTTTGTTTTTCCTGTATTTGTAAGTTTTTTTCAGAAAAAAAAGCTCTTTTAATGGCGACGATGGACCCCGATGGCGGTGATGTAGTTCATGCATCAAGGCCTCAAAAAAAATTGAAATCAATTCCTTGATACGTCACTGTTTGTTCATTTGTTATGTTTTTAATTAATTCCGATCCATAATTCGTTTACCATCTGTGCCGCATAAAGGCCCCAAACCTGGATTATCCTTAATTTTATTGACTTGAATTTTTAATCATAGTAATATAATTCACTTGGTTTTTTGTTTGTTTTTTCTCCAGCCTGGATTATCCTGGAGATCATTACCTTGATCGTGATCAATTGTATGTGTGTAATCTTTGCTTAATTTTAATATTTGATTTAATTTGTGTTGTTTTGTTTTATTTTTTGAACCCGATTTTATTTATTTCGTTACCCCTTCAGTGGGTATTTTTCTTTGTTTTGCTTTGTTTAGCCCTGGATATCTCGAAGGCCCTCCCAGGAGGGTGGCTACTCTTGCTAATTTGAATTTCTATAAGCCTCTTGCCGAAAAGGCGCTAACCTACTACAATTCTAAAGAGTTCAGTTTTGAATACTAAAGTCCACTTCATCGTTTTTTATTTGATTGTATCCACTTTTTATTTTCCCTATTGTTTGTTTAGTGTCATACTGTCTTGGGCATTATCTGTTGATTATTTTTTTTCTCTTATATAGCTGATCGATTGTTTTGTATTCCTTTTGTAGATTCACTTATAAAGTTCTTTATATGCAGTTGTTTTAAAGTTTTTTTTTTTTTTTTGCATTGCTTACAATCTTTACCTCTTTGCTTGTGTCTCTTCTTTTGAAGTTCCCACTGCTCCCCATTAGAAGTTGAATTAGTTTGGGGGGTTGACTCAGGTATCGGTATCGACATACTCGGAAAACTGTGCGTTTACTAGCATCGGACCCGTCTCAATATGCAATTTTTATACCTAAAATGAAGTGTCCAATGTCCTAGTATCAAGGATTGGATATGGGTACGTGAACCAAAATGAAGAGTCGGAGTAACAAACTGATTGATTAGGCATATGTGTGTTGAAGATATGCTATAGCATCTATTTTTATTTTACCTTGCATAACATGACCACCCTTTTCTTTTATTTTATATCTCATTGTTGAACTATTTTATGTACTTCATATTAACTCAAATATTAATGCCATAGATGTGAGTCAATTACAATGACGAGTCTTTACAAATTTTGCTACGACCAATCTTGTGGGAGTTGTGAAAGAAGTACTGATAATTCTGAATAGGGCGTGTGAGCTATTACGAGTCTTAAGTGTTTGATTTGATATGTTGTACTTTTGTGAAATATTTCCAATGGACTTATTGATACCCTAGGAGAGTGAGATGTAAGGATCATGGGCTATTTGAATTGATTGAAATTCTGCATGGACATTTGAGGTGTAAGGATCCTTACCTCATGCATTTCTTCCCCTTCCTCCCATGAAACCCACCCTAAAAAACATTGTACCAATTTGAACTACTAATTCTACTCCAAACACAGTTGTGCAACTTTATCATAATATTTGAGATGTTTGTTGCAGTGCACAAATTTGTTGCAGATGATTCCAAGCTGTTTTATTTCTTTGCTAAACTTCAAGATGGTCCGTATCCTAATTATCATGATTCCAACCTTGTCAAATTAATACCATGGAATGTTTCGTGTCAAATTGCTCATGCATTATTGTGGTTAATATATAAAGTACTTATTACATCAAGTATACCTTGTCATCAATTCAGATAAGGACATGTTACCATCATCGAGTTTGATGCTATATTATGTAGTATTATCAACAAAACTCTTTCTTTTATTCTTCAGAATAGTAAGAGAAATTAATTCAGATTTGAAATTATGTACGCTCTAATTTTTTTAAAAACAAATCAATAAGTAATTTGGGAAAACAGGATTACTGATTTTGTAAAATGGTACTCCCTCTTCTAAACCTCATTTACCATTTTGGATTGTACAAGAATATAAGCAACTATGCATTGCGGAACTTTATCGGTATTATTTAAAAAATTAAATACTTCTATTAGGTTTTTATTTGCCTTTCATCTTCAATTTTTTTCCTCTTAAAAGACTAATACAAATATTAGGGTACTATACTTCAATGTATTTTGGAACTTAATCAGTATTTATGGATGGTTGTTCATTGCTTATCTTATCTCATATGGCAAAGGATATTCTTGTTCATTGCCTATCATACTTTTTGATTTAGTGACTTACTGTCGCTATTATTATGTGAGAATTGAGGACTTGTGTTGTTGATTTTGTTCTCTTACCCTCTTACATATATCATTTGAAAGATAGAAAAAAAATATAAATAAAATTCTATTTTCGAACTTTTTCACCAAGTCATTGTATCCAAACAAGTTGTCAAACAATAATGTATGTATCATGTACTGCAGATTATTCGCAGAGTATTGCTAGCAGAGCTTGGGGTTACAAGGTTGTTTATCCGCAAGGTTATTTCTTGAGATTTTGAGCATGTCAAGATTAAAACCAAATTTGTAATCTTAATGATCATAACGGTCAAATTCTACTACTTTTTTAACTGCTTATGAGACATGTTCTTGCACATCACTATGTAGGGAACTGAATGTAGTTTTTATTCTCTTAATTTTACCGTTTTTCTGGGTTGTTTGAGTTGTAGATTACCTTTTGATTTTCTCATCTAGTTTTTTTTATCATCGTTGATTTTTAGTTTCATATTATCTAATTTTATTTAGTTTTGAGTTATTGAGCTATAATTGTACAAAATTATCCTCTATATTTTACGTGGAAGCGTGAAACTTGCTCTTTCTAATTGAAATCTGTAGGGAGTTTGTTCTTGGTGGTTTATTTAGGAGGAAGCGAAATGGAAGGAAAGCTATTTCGGAGGGAATGGAAGAGAAATGGATGGAGATGAGTGTTTTTCCTCCGGATCTTTCTGCCTTCGAAGGGATTACATCCTCTAAATATAGAACATTTGTAAGCAAGGAATATTGTTCATGATGAACAATACTTTGTACATGTCAGCAAGTGCCTTTCCTTTATCTTCTTCTCGCATTCTCATCTTTCCATTTCTTCTTGACCATTTCTCGCCAGTCGCCATACTTGCCATTTTGTATAAGCGGGTCCCATTCTCGCCATTCTTGACATTCTTTAACTCAGGTAAAGATGAAATGGTGTGCTTAGTCATTCTCACCATTCTCTGTCAGCAGGTGCCAGTCTCACCTTTGGTAAGAGCTGCAGTCCTTCCATCTATCACTTGGCCAAGGCCTCAAGAAAAATTGAAATCAATTCCTTGGTACGTCACTGTTTGTTCATTTGTTATGTTTTTAATCAATTATCTAGCCAAAATAGGCTCAACAAATGTGCAAGAACTTGTTAAGCTCTTTCTGTAGACGGTCTTTGCTTAAGCTTTTTCATTAAGGCTGTTGTGAATCAAGGGAACTTGTTACTCGTCCCATGTTGATTGTCATCATCGATATTTTTGTGAGAGATTTTAATTTCAATTGTGGCAATCATTCTGGGACATAGGAGTAGTTTGTTGACCAAATATGCAGGAACTAGGAACCGGGTTTTTTTGAGTAGCCAACAATGCATAAAATAAATTTAATTCTTTTAAAAATTAAAATGAAAACTTTAACTTTGGTTCGGACCCATACACTTTTTTAGAAATTAAAATTTTCCTAAACTTATTTTGGGAATTCTTTAAAAAAATTAAGGAAAAAATTATCTATAATAATTCAACTTTTTTATGATTTTCTTGTAATTATCCAACCTATTGATTAATTATGAACAATCCCAATTTTAGGGGTTTTTGTCTTGAGTAACCCGATGACTTGCTATAGTATGCAATTCACAAAAATAGTAAACTAAAAATTAATTTAATATTAGAAAATTTTCAAAAATTTACATACAAAATAATCTGAATAATAAAAAAATCATAAAATTTTTAAAATATTTTTTTAACATTTTTTTGATATTTTATTTTAATTTATATTTTTATAATTTAAAATAATTAATTATAACTATGGTGAGATGGTCTTCTACAAATTTAATGCGAAAAATAATGGTGGTATCAATTTAAATCAATATTTAATTAGTAGTCAATTTTGTAATAATTATATGAATGAATATTGTTTGTTGCAGATATAGATTAATTAGATTTATGAATCCCTTTACAAGTAGGTTACGTTGCTGTGCAACTGTGCGAGGCCACGATGTAATTAAAGCTTGTAGGAGTACTAAATACCTTAATTGCTATAAAAATTTGAAAAGAATAAGAAAATTAATATAAATATAAAAAATTCAAAAAATAATCAACTTTTAAACTTATTTTTCAAAATAAAAACTTTTTTTCTGGAGCACAGGTTTGGGGTTAGAAGCTTGGTAAAATAAGTCAAGGACTTTGTTCACTTTTAGTAACAACGAACAAAGATTTTTATCAAGCATTTTTGTTCGCTGTTATTAATAACGAACAATTACAAGGGTAATTATGTGCACTTTCTTGTTTCAATTATAATTGTTATTTTCTTGGGCCATGTCAATTTCACAAGGCTTTTTTTTAGAATTTTAATTATTAGATTTCTTATTTTATTTTCTAAAAATTTGGGAAAGTTGATAATTATGGGATTAGAGGTGATTTTATTTAATTATATAAAGTGACTTAATGTTAATTTTAATTCTCTCCAAAAGAATGTTATTTTAATTAAATAACTAAAATTAACTTTTCTAATCTATTTCCTAACAATTTGGAAAAGTTGATAATCATGAGATTAATGGTGATTTTATTTAATTATAGAAAGTTTTAATAATTGAAAGTCTAAAAATAAGCCTTATAAAATTGACATGGCCCAAGAAAATAACAATAAAAATTGAAACAAGCAAGTGTGCCTAATTATCTTTGTAATTGTTCGCTGTTAATAATAGCTAGAGCTGTTCAAAACAAACCCGACCCGAAAATCCGACCCAGAATCGAAAATTATCCGACCCGAAAAAATGTAAGTTTTTTAGGTTTACCGAACCGCAATTACCCGAACCGATACTTCACTCGAACCGTTTGATAACCGAAAAGGGCAAAATCGAACTCGAACTGCAACCGAATTTTATAACCGACATATAAACCTTAACCGATGTTACCCGAACTGAACAATAATCGACCCGAGTCAAATCCGACCCGAATTATGCACGTAACCGAATGTAACCTGACTAAAACCGATTAAGATCGAACTGTTTTTAACCCGAACTGATACAAACCCGATCGATTATTAATCGAACTGTTTTTAACCCGAACTGATACAAACCCGAACCGATTGTAAATCGAACTGTTATAAATCCGAATCAAATTTTCACCTAATTTTAGCAAATTAAGTCCAATTTCAGTTTTCTAATAATACGGAAAAAGGAAGAACACAAGTTCTATACAGAAGAGATTGCATACAGAATATATATATATATATATATATATATATATATATATATATATATATATATATATATATATATATATATATATACATATATATATATATATATATATATATATATATATATATATATACATATATATATATATATATATATACATATACATATATATATATATATATCTATATATATATATATATATATATATATATATATATATATATATATATATATATATATATATATATATATATATATCCTAAATATTAAAAATATCTTAATTTTCTAAAACATAATATTCTGAAATAATATCTTTATTTTATTCTACTTACTATTTTCCTACATTTGCTATGAAGGATTTGGGTTTACTTCATTATTTTTTGGGCATTGTTGCCTATAACTTGGAAACCTGAAAGCTTATTTTTGTCTCAGCATACTTATGGCAGAGATATAATTGAACAAGTTGGTATGTCATTCTGCAAATCCACATCCACTCCTGTTGATACTACTAGTAAATTGAGTGCTCATGATAGTCCTCCAGTTGCCGATCCTTCTCTTTTTTGCAGTCTTGCTGGAGCTCTTCAGTATCTCACATTTACCCGTCCTGATATTTCATATGCAATTCAGCAAATATGTCTTCACATGCATGATCCCCAAGAGAGTCACTTGACTGCATTAAAACTAGGGATGGGCATGGGTCTTGGTCCCTAAGGGTCTAGACCCGACCTGACCCTAATTTTAGGGGTTTGGGTCCACCTATTTCTGGACCCTATGGATCAGGGTTGGATATGGGTCTACGACCTTAGGGTCCGAATTCGGGTCGGTCTGGGTCTACATGTTTGAGACCTACATCCGACCCATGGACCCATTTACATTTTTTTTTTAAAAAAATTATATATTAGCTATCATGTGTATTTAATTGTTTGATTTGAAATTTTGTTGTATTTTTCAACATTATGTGATTTTAAACTTTGTCGATTCATGTAATTCAAAATGTGGTCATTGTATCTATACGTTAAAAATTAAAGACTTGATAAATATTTTATTATATGAACTTGAATGTTTGAAAACTTCATATATTTCGCGTAATTAGTATAAAATATTAGAAGATCCTCGTTAGTCAAAAATGTTTAAATAATTTTATGTGAATGGTCGAAAATTGTACTTCATAATATATTTTTAAAAAATTTTCAGAAAAAAATGAAACTGGACCTAGATCCAGACCCTAGACCCATCAGACCTTAAGGGTTTTGGTTCGGGTCCAAAATTTTCAAACCCTACGGATCCGAATCCGGGTCTGGGTCCAATAAAAAAATTAGGGTCTGGATCTGGGTCTTATT
Organism: Amaranthus tricolor; assembly: GCF_026212465.1. Lineage (NCBI taxonomy): Eukaryota > Viridiplantae > Streptophyta > Magnoliopsida > Caryophyllales > Amaranthaceae > Amaranthus > Amaranthus tricolor. The sequence goes on from NC_080048.1 coordinate 10,290,720, forward strand.
ACACATATTTATAATATTAAATTTTTGTAAAATTTAAATATTTATAACTCTAAATATAAACGATACGAGAAATATATTAGACTACTTATGCCAGAGATATAGTTGAACGAGCTGGTGTGTCATTCTGCAAATCCACATACACTACTATTGATACTACTAGTAAATTGAGTGCTCATGATAGTCCTCTATTTGTCGATCCTTCTCTTTTTCGCAGTCTTGCTGGAGCTCTTCAGTATCCCACATTTACCCGTCCTGATATTTCATATGCAGTTTAGCATGCATGATCACCAAGAGAAACACTTGACTGCAATGAAAGTTGAAACGCATAATTTGTTATGTTCAGGGGACTTTACAGTTGGGTCTTCATCTTACTGCTTCTTCTGTCTCCTCTTTGATGTGCTATACTGATGCTGATTGGCTGGTTGTCCTGATACCAGACGATCTACGTCGGGCTATTGTGTGTTTCTTGGAGATAACTTAATTTCATGGTTAGCCAAACGCGAGTTTACTTTATCACGTTCTAGTACAGATTCCGAGTATAGAGCAGTTGCAAACGTTGTAGCCGAAACTTATTGGCTACGCAATTCACTCCTAGAGCTTCACTGTCCCATTTCGAAAGCGACTTTAGTCTATTGTGATAATGTTAGTGCAATGTACTTAGCTGGTAACCCTCTTCAACATTAGCGCACTAAACAATAAACATATAGAGATTGATATTCATTTTGTCCGTGAAAAGGTAGCTAAGGGTCATGTTCTCATTCTCCATGTGCCTTCTCGATTTAATATTGCAGACATATTCACCAAGGGTCTTCCACGGATCTTATTTGATGAGTTTCGTTCGGTACAATCTCAGTATCCGTGATCCTCCCGCTTTGATTGAGGGGGTGTATTAAAATATATTTGGAATATATTATTTAAGGTAATAGTATAATTGTAATATATTATTTAGGGTATATAATTTGGTTAATTATGTAATGTTTATATCTTGGGTTTATGTATGGGTTTAGGATTGTTATGTATACATACCAAGAGATTAATGAATAAGAGATCATGGATCATTATTATCCTACATATGTAATGATTAAAAAAAGGTGCGGATAATACCTTATTGGAAAGCTAGAAGTTGTAGTAGCTGGTAGAGCTACCGAACAAAATATTACTATTAGTCTATTACACATTTTTATAATATTAAATAAATAAATAAAGAAATTAAAAGACTTTAACTTGAATGAAAATAGGGAACCATATCTGCAGCTTTCGTATGACGACTGTTTTGTCGAGTCGGAAGTTTGCTTTTTTTTTTTTTGTAGTGAAAGTAGGCGAGAATAATTGTAATTTGTTCGTTCGTTACCTATTATATTACTTTTGCTTAGTTTTGATATTATTGGGCTTCCACAAGTCACTTTGCCGAAATAAAAAATATTTTAGTGGTTAATTTTACAAACGAACTACTGACAAAATTTCGTCAATTCATTAGTGCCCTAGAAAACTCTGAATCTTGGATCCGCCAATAATAATAATAATTTATAATAGTTACTTCAAAATTTTATCTTCTAGTTATAATAACATTATTATTAAATTGTAAATATTCATTAAAATATAGAAGAAGTATTAATTATTTAATGTCACATGTACATAAAATCAAAGGGAAGGTAAAGGAAATCATATATATATTATATATATATACACTTTCTTCCTAATCTTGGTAGGATTTTATCCGATGCAATAGACAAAATTTTAGATTGTAATTATTTTACACATAAAAGATCACAAGTATATCATAGTATAAATGATAAAGAAAAATAATCTGATTACAAACCTTTAATGTATTGATAGGTAGAAAATGCATACTTCAAAATATATTATTTGTTAAGCTAGAAAACATAGAAAATGCCCACTTTTGTATTCATTGAAAAAGTATTTCCCAAATTAGTTGTAACAGCCCGAAACAAAACATTTGCTTAATCACGATTAATTATAACTAATGCGAAAGTTTATGTATGGGTTTAGGATTGTTATGTATATATACCAAGAGATTAATGCGAAAGTTTATGCGAAAATATTTAATATTAATTAATGGCCAAAATAAAATATTATCATTATTGAACTATAATAATTAATATTAATTAAATTATAAAAATAAATATTAATTAAAAAAAAATATTTAAAATAATAAAAAAAACGACCTAGTCGCACAGTTTGTATAACTTTACCTAGGCAAACTTGCAAGTTTAGAGCGACTGGGTCCAATTATTTATTTGATTAATATTTTTATTTTTATTTCATTAAATTTTTTATTTTAACTCGATTGAAGATGTTTTACAAAGAAGATGATACAAAAAAAAAAAAGAAAAGTGTTTATAATGTAAAAGTTTCGTATTTAAATTTGATACATGTTTACTCTTTTTGCCATTACTTTTAATAAGAAAATCACATTAATGCAAGGTTTGCGACATTAGAAATCAGACTTCAAGAGCTTTCCAACGAAATACCAAATGCACAATTTCGACAATTGAACGATAAATGACAATCGTTTAAAGTTTGCTTTATTTTTTAGTACACTAGTAAATGGACACAGTCGCACAAAACGCACGACCGTATCCAGTACGGTTTGGGAATACCTTTCCAAAGACCTAGATTGTATATATACACTCTCATACATTGCCGCAAGGTACGTTAACATTTACTCGTTCACACTTCCACAAAAAGCATCTCATATATAAATATATAACATCAAGTGAAACATCATGTAAAAATATTTTATTTAATTGAATATATCAAACTGAAATGGAGGTAATATCACAATAAATAAAGTACAGAATTACTTTTAAGAAATAGGTAGATAATAATAATAAATAAATAGAGAGAATGAATTGTGCGGAAGGAATAATTATATACGATTTTGTTTTTATTCGTCTTATTACACATTTTTATAATATTAAATTTTTATAAAATGTAATTATTTATAATTCTAAAACTATACTCAGAACAATTACGAATGTGCTGTAAAGTATCCGCCTTGCAAGTTTGGGGGAATTCTGACTTCTGAATTCTGAATTCTGAATTCGGAAGCTGGACACCTTCCTCGTTCTGTAGTGTGCACTGAGCAGTGGATCTACCGTCCTGGTTCTGTAATACCTTTTTCATGTACTCAACACTCAAATCAATCACTTTTCTACCCTCTTTGTAATTTATTTTCAATTATAAAATAATATTATCATTATTAAACTATAATAATTAATATTAATTAAATTTTAAAAATAAATATTAATTAAAAAAAGAAAAATATTTAAAATAATAAAAAAAACGACCTAGTCAGACAGTTTGTATAACTTTACGTAGGCAAACTTGCAAGTTTAGAGCGACTGGGTCCAATTATTTATTTGATTAATATTTTTATTTTTATTTCATTAAATTTTTTATTTTAACTCGATTGAAGATGTTTTATAAAGAAGATGAGACAAAAAAAAAAGAAAAGTGTTTATAATGTAAAAGTTTCGTATTTAAATTTGATACATGTTTACTCTTTTGGCCATTACTTTTGATAAGAAAATCACATTAATGCAAGGTTTGCGACATTAGAAATCAGACTTCAAGAGCATTCCAACGAAATACCAAATGCCCAATTTCGACAATTGAACGATAAATGACAATCGTTTAAAGTTTGCTTTATTTTTTAGTACACTAGTAAATGGACACAGTCGCACAAAACGCACGACTGTATCCAGTACGGTTTGGGAATACCTTTCCAAAGACCTAGATTGTATATATACAGTCTCATACATTGCCGCAAGGTACGTTAACATTCACTCGTTCACACTTCCGCAAAAAGCATCTCATATATAAATATATAACATCAAGTGAAACATCATGTAAAAATATTTTATTTAATTGAATATATCAAACTGAAATGGAGGTAATATCACAATAAATAAAGTACAGAATTATTTTTAAGAAATAGGTAGATAATAATAATAAATAAATAGAGAGAATGAATTGTGCGGAGGAAATAATTATATACGATTTTGTTTTTATTCGTCTTATTACACATTTTTATAATATTAAATTTTTATAAAATGTAATTATTTATAATTCTAAATATAAACTATACTCAGAACAATTACGAATGTGCTGTAAAGTATCCGCCTTATTTATAATTGCAAGTTTGGGGGAATTCTGACTTCTGAATTCTGAATTCTGAATTCGGAAGCTGGACACCTTCCTCGTTCTGTAGTGTGCACTGAGCAGTGGATCTACCGTCCTGGTTCTGTAATACCTTTTTCATGTACTCAACACTCAAATCAATCACTTTTCTACCCTCTTTGTAATTTATTTTCAATTATAAAATAAAATATTATCATTATTAAACTATAATAATTAATATTAATTAAATTTTAAAAATAAATATTAATTAAAAAAAGAAAAATATTTAAAATAATAAAATAAACGACCTAGTCGGACAGTTTGTATAACTTTACCTAGGCAAACTTGCACGTATAGAGCGACTGGGTCCAATTATTTATTTGATTAATATTTTTATTTTTATTTCATTAAATTTTTTTATTTTAACTCGATTGAATATGTTTTATAAAGAAGATGAGACAAAAAAAAAAGAAAAGTGTTTATAATGTAAAAGTTTCGTATTTAAATTTCATACATGTTTACTCTTTTGGCCATTACTTTTGATAAGAAAATCACATTAATGCAAGGTTTGCGGCATTAGAAATCAGACTTCAAGAGCTTTCCAACGAAATATCAAATGCCCAATTTCGACAATTGAACGATAAATGACAATCGTTTAAAGTTTGCTTCATTTTTTAGTACACTGGTAAATGGACACAGTCGCACAAAACGCACGACCGTATCCAGTACGATTTGGGAATACCTTTCCAAAGACTGACCTAGGTTGTATATATACAGTCTCATACATTGCCGCAAGGTACGTTAACATTCACTCGTTCACACTTCCACAAAAAGCATCTCATAAATAAATATATAACATCAAGTGAAACATCATGTAAAAATATTTTATTTAACTGAATATATAAAACTGAAATGGAGGTAATATCACAATAAATAAAGTACAGGATTACTTTTATAAGTTATGAGGGAAAATCTATCTATATGTGTTTTAAATTACTTGTAACATTGAATATATTGCACTATTCACTCATCATCTTTAATTTGTGATTAATTTTTAATCTATAAATAAAAATATAGTTAAGTGGAATCTTGTTTGATTCGTCTGAATGCAATGATTATTAACTTTAAATTTTTATAATTTTTTATTATACATAATTAGAGATAATAAAAATTAAATTAATACAATTGTATAAAAAAAAAAAAAAACGTTCCAAATAATCTAGAAACCACAAAGTATGTATGAAATCTTTGCATGTAATTAGTGGAGTTATACTCTTCTTCATTTCCATTGCTATATATTTTATAAAACCATAAACTAATTTTGAAGTAGTATCATTTCAAAAAAAAAATATTAAATTTGCATGTAATTAGTCATTCTGATATGTGATTTTATGATTCAGTGTGTGATTTTATTTTAATGTGTAAGTGTAGGGGTGTAGTAGTAAGATTACGGGTCGATTCTCGGGAAAGCAAGATTAATCACTAGTGGAAAAAACCTCATTTGCTGCGGTTTTTGGGCCATTATTTGTTGCGGTTTTGGCCCCAAGCAATAGTGATAGCAACAATAGCCTATTTTAAATGCTGCGGTCAGCCCCCAAAACTGCATCAAATAATGGCACTTATTTGCTGCGGTTTTAGGGGCTGACCGCAGCAAATAGTTATTTTTTTTTGTTTTTTCGTTTTATTCTAATAATAATCCAAGAATAATGTAGAATGTAATAACAATGATTAATCCAATAATAATGTAGAATGTAATAACAATGATTAATCCAATAATAATCCAATAATAATCACCAATAATTTCTTTGTAATAAAAAACTCTCGATAATATAATATGATATGTACGTACATATAATATGTATATATAATATACATTAAAGTCCTAAAAAATTTATACTAATTACACTTTATGAAGGACAAAAATTAGCAAGATACGCGGCAATCTTGTCTTTTAATTCGCCCATCTCTCCACTTCTCAAAGGGCGTGTTTCCCTCGGAATGTCGTTTAAAACCTATAATAACATATAAAATTAAAAGACGATTAATATAAATTAAACATTAGATTTTACCAATAAGAATTATTTAAGAACGTATTAACAAATACTTACGGCATCTATATTTTCGACTCCAAACTCCTTCATGGATTTTATAATATCGTCCATGTACTTCAGTGCGTAGTAGCCGCATTCAACGGAAAAAGAAGGTTGTTTAAAGCACTAAGAGAAAATAGATGTTAGTGTCAAAAACAGTTAAAAAATCTTAAAATCGCAACTTAACACCTAATTTCTAGTATATGACTATTATTTTGAATTCTAACCACTTCAACACAATAATATATACCAAATAGTGTTGTGTGCCAAGTTTCGTGCATAACAAACCAAGTTTGAGCTACTTTACGCGCGAAATTGGCAAAAACGCTTAAAAACCTTTAAAATCGCAACTTAACACGTAATTTCTAGCATATAACTATGATTTTCAATTCTATCAACTTCAAAAAAATAACATATACCAAATAGCATAGTGTGCCAAGTTTCGTGCGTAACAAACCAAGTTTGACCTACTTTACGCGCGAAATTGACATAGCAGCAAACTAGTGACCAGACCACCTTGCGCGACACGTGGAGACCAAACCTATGCATCCAGGACCTAGGCTAAAGTGGAAATGGAATCTTGGTACTTGGCTCTAGCTATCAAGGTCCTAAAACCATTCTAACAATCCCCGTGGACTCCTAGAAGCTGAGCTGAAGGAGGGCTGCTCAATAGTTTGCTAGATTAGAATTGTTTAAGTGTTTGTATTTGTTTCGTGTTCTTTTCATGATCATTTGTAGTTTTTGTCTGTGTCATTAATCAAAGCTTACGCACAACATTAATCCTTGCATAACCAAGGCCTTAATCAGCCCCGGTTTCGCATCAAAACCAAGTTTGAGCTACTTTATGCGCGAAAGTGCCAAAAACGGTTAAAAACCCTTAAAATTGCAACTTAACACCTAATTTCTAGCATATGACTATTATTTTCAATTCTAACCATTTCAACACAATAATATATGCCAAATAGTGTTGTGTACCAAGTTCGTGCATAAAAAACCAATTTTGAGCTACTTTACGCGCGAAATTGACAAAAACGCTTAAAAACCCTTAAAATCGCAACTTAACACGTAATTTCTAGCATACAACTATGATTTTCAATTCTGTCCACTTCAACACAATAATATATACCAAATAGTTTTGTGTGCCAAGTTTCGTGCATAACAAACCAAATTTGAGCTACTTTACACGCGAAATTGACAAAAACGCTTAAAAACCCTTAAAATCGAATTTGTGTACCTTTATTGCTGTCCATTTTGGAAATGTGGCTCTGTAGGTAGATCCCATTTGTACCCGCCCGTAGTATACCAATTTAGCATCAACCGGCGCTTGATCCTTCGCACTAGCGTAAAATGTAGATGACGCCAAAATAGAAACCCCACTATTCTGTAGATACGATGACTTCTTGTCTTGACCCTCAGTCCAAAATGTGAAGCCATTGACATCGCAACCCTCATATTTGTTGACATCATCACGATGACCAAAAGCTAACCACTTAACAATTTCAGATACACCCTTGAGTTCTTCGCATATTACTCGGTTATGAAACCAATTAATAAACGTCTTGTTATGCAACTGCATCAATGCCCTATCCCCTTTAGAAGGATGTTTTGCGCGCAATATATCAAAATGCTCACTCAAAAAAGGATGAACTTTCGAAATATGATGCAACACACACAAGTGTGCTTGTAGAAGGCTTTCTCGAGGAGGTGTGACCGATTTGGAGCCAATTGTTCCTTTTCCCTCAAGCCTCCCTTCATGTCTAGAGGCGGAAAGTCCAATAGGCTTTGCCATGGCCAAATACTCGGCTATAAAGTTACTAATCTCATCGCTCACAGTGCCTTGAAATCATACTCCCCTCGGGTTATGCTGGATTCCTCACCTTGTTTTGTAAAACACCAATGTATCTTTCAAAAGGATAACACCACCTTAAAAAAGTTGGACCCAAAAGCTTGATCTCACGAACGAGATCGACAATAAGATGAACCATTATGTCAAAGAAAAAAGGTAGAAAATACATCTCAAACTTGCATAAAGTTACAATCACGTCGAGTTGAAGTGCAACAAGTTTAAAGGGATCAAGAACTTTACTACAAATTGTGTTGAAGAAAGAACATAGCTCGGTAATAGCATATCTCACATGTTTTGGCAGTATTCCACGGATTGCAATTGGTAAGAACACTTGTATCATTACATGGAAATCGTGAGATTTCATGCTTCCCAACTTCAGCTCACCATTTAGGCTCACAAATCTCTTCATGTTGGATGAGTAGTCAGACGGAACCTTAATGCCATATAAACACTCACAAAATGTCCGCTTCTCTGCTTTGGACAATGTGTAGCAAGCTGGAGGCAAATAAACTTTGTCATTACTCATCTTCTTCTTACTGCCACCAACTTCATCAACTCTATTTCTTTTCTTACTCACCTTAACATGTGCCCTCAACTCCGGACGAAGACCCTTACATTCAAACCAATCTCGCACGGCCCTAACATCCTTTGTCTTACTCGGAATGTTCATGAGAGTCCCGAGTATGGCATCACATACATTTTTCTCTATATGCATAACGTCAAGACAATGTCTAACCTGTAGATCTCTCCAATATGGAAGCTTCCAAAAGATTGATTCTTTTTTCCATAATCGGTCTTCACCCCCTTGCACTTGCCCCATTTTACCAAATACAGTCTCAACTCCCTTAACTTGTTCATAAACCCCATAACCGGTCAACGGTCGACGAGCTACACGGTCCTCAACCTCCCTGTTGAACAACATCTTCTTCTTACGATATTGGTGGTCTCGTGGGAGGAACTTTCGATGGTGCATGAATACGTGTTTGCACTTAGTAATCCACGTGGATTCCATGTCATCGATACATATTGGGCATGCTTTCTTCCCTTTGTTCTTATACCCCGATAAGTTTCCATATGCCGGAAAATCATTAACGGTGCATAAAAGCATTGCGCGCAAGGTGAACTCCTCATTAGCATATGCATCAAACACTGAAACGCCTTCATCCCACATCTTTCTCAAATCCTCAACGAGAGGTGCAAGATACACATCTATGTCATTGCTAGGTTGTTTAGGACCCGAGATAAGAAGCGAAAGCATTATGTACTTACGCTTCATACACAACCAAGGTGGCAAATTATATATCACTAAAAGTACCGGCCAAGTACTATGTTGAGAACTAAGATTGCCGAATGGGTTCATTCCATCCGTACACAGTCCGAGCCTTAAATTACGAACCTCATCCCCAAAAGTCTTATGCAACCTATCAATACTCTTCTACTCCGGAGAATTAGATGGATGTGTGAGCAAGTGACCTTTCTTCACCCTATCTGCATGCCACCTCAAATTTAACGCATCTTTCTTTATAGAAAACAAGCGCTTGAATCTAGGTATTATTGGAAGATACCATAATAGCTTAGCCGGGGGCCCTTTAGCATCCCAAGCCCCTTTACGCTTGTAGCGCGATAACCCACACCTAGGACACTCTTCTAAGTTCTCGTTTTCATTCCGATACAACACACAATCATTCGGACACGCATGAATCTTCTGGTACTCTAAGTCGAAAGGACACATGAGCTTTTTGGCATAATATGTCGACTTTGGAAGTTCATTTCCCTCAGGAAGCATCTCACCTAACGCTTCTAATAACATTGTGAAACTAGCGTCACTCCAATTGAACTTTGACTTAATGTTGAAAATTGTCAACATTGCTGTTAGTTTGGTGAACTTTGTACATCCAAGGTACAAAGGCTTTTGAGAAGCCTCTGTCAACAAATCAAAAACACGAGGACGTTTTCCTAACTCATCCTCGACTCCCTCCATCATCTCATCAACACGATCCAAATCCTCATCGACATTCTCTTCATCTGTCTCATACCCATCAACATGATCTACTACATCCTCATTGACATCGGCCACATTATTGACGTCCTCAACAACACTTTTCTCTTTGTAAACTCCCTCATCACCATGCCAAACGCAAACATGATATTGAGGCCTAAACCCACGTCGAAGTATTTGCTCCCTAAGGATATCAACACTATCTACCTTTGATACATTGCCACAACTGACACATGGGCTTTAAAAACCAACTCCCCCCGTCCTAAATTGATGTTCAACCGCAATACTAAAAAAATTCTAATACGCCATCAATAAATTCCGACGATTCAATTCTTCCATACATCCAAGAACGATCGTTTGTCATCCTAATTAGTGTGATTAATTGATTCAAAACAAAATTAATACACAACGTTTAAACATATATACTTATTTATAACAAACATATTTAACCCTAAATATACATACTTCATATTCTAATTCTATACTTCATACTTCAATATTAAGCACTACATTGTAAATAAAATCATATTCTAATTCTAATAGTTAAAGACATAACTATAACAACAAACTACATTTTTAACCAATTACACAAATATTTAACAAACTAATCACATAAACTTGAATAATGTAAAATTCACAAATAGTAAAATTTTGCTCAAATAGTATCTAGATTTGCAAATAACAATTCAAACAAAAATTCACTACATTACTAAATTACATGTTAAACAATAAAATATGAACTTGCAAATTAGTAAAATAAATATAATTACCTTGATTTCGCGTGGGTTATGTTATCTACAAAGAAAAACAAAGAAACAAAATTAGTATACAAACGGTTGCTATAATTTTCGAGCTTTTTCATGAATATCTATCAAAACTTAAATGCTTAACAAATTAAAAGGAGAAAAAAATACCTTAATGTCGTGGGTTTTGAAGATGAACAAGACCCAAGTATTAAATTTCGTAGGTTTATGAACCAAGAAGATGAAGAACTGTTAACACTACAGCGTTTTTCGATAGTTTGCAAATGAAGATGAAGAACGACTTTGAAGAAACTGTTGCATGTTACGTTTGTGAAGCGTTTTTTCAATGGAGAAGATGATGAACAAGAACAGTAGAAGTTTGAAGTATGGAGAAGATGAAGATGAACACAAGAAACGAACACAAATCTTGATGCTTAATTAAACGTAATTTTGTTGTGTACTGAAGATGTAGAACGATACGTTGTAGTCGAGTTTTTTCAATGGGTTTGAGAGAAGTTTTGTGAAAAAAGAATGGCGGGTTATTGTGTACATGAAGTGTGCTGTATACATATTACAACGGTTATTTGCTGCGGGCCCTAGCCAACCGCAGCAATTATAGCTTTTTTTTAAAAAAATTTTGCTGTGAAACGGTCATTTTTAGGATTATTTGCTGCAGTCCAAAGCTTAACCGCAGCAATTAATGTTGGTGCATTGTATTTGCTGCGGTCAAGCCAAAAAAAACCGCAGCAATTAATTTTTTTTTTTTTGCAACTTTTTTTTTCCTGTTTATTGCTGCGAATATACAAAAACCGCAGCAAATAATAAGCAGCAAATACGTTTTTTTCCACTAGTGAATATTTAGTTTTGTTCAATTAACTACTCAAGAAACAAGATATTTTGATTTGGTTTTTTCTAATTCTAAATGCAAAAGGAAATTGAAATAAATATCACTATCAATATAATAAAAGTCTAGGACAATGGAATTCCCCACTCATAGCATACGATTATTTCAACAAGAATTGCAATTTATTTTGTTGAATTGATTTACCAATGAAACTTAATTACTCCTTTTCGGGATGATAATCAAATTAAATCGAATCAAATAGTGTTGGCCTCTTAAGGTTTTGATGATGACTTCACTTTTAAATAAACAAACATATTTTTAGAGATTGTTTTGTAGGTATATATCCGGTTTAATTTGAATCGTTGATGAAGCCTATGACTTGATTCGTGGAAGATATACATGTCTCAAATATCCAAGAAGTTGGGCAATTGCTTTGGAAGTCAGTCTACTGTTCCTAGAGTTGAAGTCCTGATGATAGTTGTAGATGGAGACAGTGCGTTGTTCCCCACGATACAGGTCTGAAGAAGACATTGACTGGAAGAAACGTAAATTACGTTTTCTGTTTTAGTTAATGTAAAAGGTTAAAATTTAGTTAGTTGCTTAATTAATTTTATTTATTAATTGGCAAATGATTTTTTTTTAAAAAACACCTAAAAGCATGGAGAAGACTAATTCCTTATTTATCTCCTATAAAATCGGACATCCAAGAGATTTATTCTCTACTTTGAATTAGTCTCCTACATTTTAGGATCTTTCTTTAACCTATGTAATTTTAACCGTGCAAGAGTACAGCAGTAATTTTCCACCTCTACTTTCAACTAACTTCCCACTTTCTTTGGGAGCAAGTAAGTTTATAGAAGTCGTGGGAAAAGTGCACCTCATGGAGAACGTGGGATGAGTGCACTGATGGATGTTCCCTTTATAAAAGAGGGAAGCTACGGTTAAGCAAAGATGCATTGAGCGTGTCCATCAAAGGGAGATTAATTCAGAAAAATATTCTAAGTTATTTTAATGTCAATTAATTCATTATATTTTTCTTGAGCAACTACTTAATTTTTGATCTTCTTAAGAATTGGCCTTGTAAAGGGTAATCGAGTGTTTTGTTGTAATTAGACTTATGGGAAGTCTAAGGGAATAGAGAATAGAAGCGTGAGAAGAGAAAGAGAAGGAGAAAAAGAGAAGAGAAGAGAAGTAGGCCTAAGTAGAGAAGCTTCGAGTGAAGCATTTAGAGAATTGAGAAGCTTCAAGTGAAGCGAACATTGTTTTGTGTAATTGTACTTAATTGCCTAAACATAGTGAGAATTTTGAAATCCCGGGGGGTCGTGGTTTTTCCTTCTTATTAGGTCAAGAAGGTTTCCACGTAAAATCTTTGTCTCCTTTTATTATTTTTCTTTTCGTTTTTAAATTTAAGTTTTGCTCTTTACTTGATATAATTCCGCAAAAATTAGAGGCAAAAATCTTAAACCTACTACACAACAATTCACCCCCCCCCCCCCCCCCCCCCCCCCCCCCCCCCATCTTGTTTCATTTGATCATCTATTAGCATTCCAACAAATAGGTTCTCTCAATCTCAACTTTCTTATTTCGATTGATTAACATGGCAAGATTAATATATCACTAAATCTCAACTTTCGTATTTCGATCAAGAGAAACCATTAACTTGCATTTTCATTCAAGACTAATAATATTTTCTTCCCTCAACTTTTATAATTTTAGTTTTTAGAGAAATTAAAAGACTTTAACTTGAATGAAAATAGGGCACCATATCTGCAGCTTTCGTATGACGACTGTTTTGTCTAGTCGGAAGTTTGTTTTTTTTTTTTAGTGAAAGTAGGCGAGAACAATTTTAATTTGTTCGTTCGTTACCTATTATATTACTTTTGCTTAGTTTTGAAATTTTTGATATTATTGGGCTTCTACAAGTAACTTTGCCGAAATAAAAAATATTTAGTTGTTAATTTTACAAACGAACTCCTGACAAAATTTCGTCAATTCGTTGGTGCCCAGAGAACTCTGAATCCTGGATCCGCCAATAATAATAATAATTTATAATAGTTACTTCAAAATTTTATCTTCTAGTTATAATAACATTATTATTAAATTGTAAATATTCATTAAAATATAGAAGAAATATTAATTATTTAATGTCACATGTACATTAAATCAAAGGGAATGTAAAGGAAATCATATCGAGAAGGGAAAGTGTTTGTACTTTTATGAAAATAGTGAAAAATGTTTGCATAAATATGACAAATATCTGCAGCTTTCTTACGACGACATACCATTTTTGGGGAAATGTCTAGTTTTCTTCCTGTCATTTTGATCTTCTTCTTAGCAGCTACTTTTCTGTTAATATGAGATTGAATCATACAACTCATAAATTCTTTTAATTTTTTTTAATATATACGACAAATAATCCATCTTATATTTCTCTTTTTTTAATATATACGACAAATATTCTATCTTATATTAACAAACTTTATGTTGGGACGAACCAAACAAAATCTCATTTGACTATGTTTTAACTTATAGATTAAGAATAAAATATAAATTAAGAGTGAATGATGAATAGTGTCAAAAAAACCAAATTAGATACAGTTAACAGATTAATGGACATATAATTGATACACTTTACGATTGATATAATGGACATATAATTGATACAGTTTACGATTGATATAATTAAGGACTGCATTACATCAATATATATATATATATATATATATATATATATATATATATATATATATATATATATATATATATATATATATATATATATATATATATATATATATATATATATATATATATATATATATATATATATATATATATATATATACTTTCTTCCTAATCTTGGTTGGATTTTATCGGATGCAATAGACAAAATTTTAGATTGTAATTATTTTACACCTAAAAGATCACAAGTATATCATAGTATAAATGATAAAGAAAAATAATCTGATTACAAACCTTTAATCACGATTAATTATAACTAATGCCCACTTTTGTATTCATTGAAAAAGTATTTCCCAAATTAGTTGTAACAGCCCGAAACAAAATATTTACTTAATCACGATTAATTATAACTAATGCGAAAGTTTAGTACTTATATTAGGCTATTACGTTGATAATATAATCACTTAATTAACTGACTATATTACTTACTAAGCATCTATCAGAAAATTTTAAATATAAAAGTTTACAAAATTCAAAATATGTAAAAGAATTACATAAAAAACACTTGAAATGATTTAAAATAATATTATTTTTTTCAAGTATCACCAATTTAAAAATGATTTGTTAAGATAGGGCTTGAAAAGATAGAATCCCAATTCCTAAAGTTTGCACTCCTAATTGATATTTTCGCCACCCCTGTGAAATTACTTATTATTCACTAGCTTTAAAAAAAATTAGAGTCCAAAAATCGGCGAATAAATCCCGGTTCAATCGCCATAAAATTGGCGATTGAACCGGGGGTCCCAATCGCCCATTTTTGGGCGACTCAAAATATTATTTATTTTAATTTTTTTTTGGAAAATTTATAATAATAATAATAATAATAATAATAATAATTATTATTATTATTATTATTATTATTATTATTATTATTATTATTATATTATTATTATTATTATTATTATTATTATTAATATTATTATTATTATTATTATTATTATTATTATTATTACTACGGTTATTATTATTATTATTATTAATATTATTATTGTTATTATTATTATCATTATTATTATTATTATTATTATTATTATTATTATTATTATTATTATTATTATTATTAAAAATTTTCCATAAAAAATTTTTTTAAAAAAAATCGAATCGCCCAAAAATGGGTAATTGGACCCCGGTTCAATCGCCACTTTTTGGGCGATTCAAATTTTTTTTTTGGAAAATTTATAATAATAATAATAATAATAATAATAATAATAATAATAATAATAATAATCATCATCATCATAATGGCATTTTTGAAAATTTTAAAACTTCAAGGGCAAAAAAGTAATTTCAAAAGGGGTGGCGAAAAAATGAAAAGGGGTGGCGAACTATAATAACACCCAGATAGAAAATGCCCACTTTTGTATTCATTGAAAAAGTATTTCCCAAATTAGTTGCAACAGCCCGAAACAAAATATTTGCTTAATCATGAATAATTATAACTAAAGCGAAAGCTTAATACTTATATTAGGCTATAACGTTGATAATATAATCACTTAATTAATTGACTGTATTATCCACTAAGCATCTATCAGAAAATTTTAAATATAAAAGTTTACAAAATTCAAAATATGTACAAGAATTACATAAAAAACACTTGAAATGATTTAAAATATAATTAAAATTTTGCAAAAAATCCGACAAAGTTCTATTTGTAAAATTTGGTCGAGATTTCAATTGCAAGTGACTTTCAGATTATTTGAGAGTAAACAGCATCGGTCGAATCCGGTCAATTTCGGTCGAGACTTTATCTTAAAATTTCAGAAGTTTAATTGCAGCTTGGCTTTATTGTAATTTCAGATTATTTGTAAAATTATTTGGCTTTATCATATACTTTTTCGTTTTCTTATTCTTGCAACACTTATTTTTTTATGTAATTTATGTGTTTATTTAAATTTTAAGTTAATAACTAAAATTATAAAAAATAAGTATGCTATAAACATACCATTAGATTATATATTTATCACATTAGACACAAATATATACTTTTTCACACAATTCATCAATGTTTGATTTTGATTATTTATATTTTGAATTATGTATAATTAAAAATTATAAAAATTAATATTATAAAAATATACAATCAGACAAATTCAAACAAAATTTTATTCATTTTGTTATTTTTACACTTTCAAAATATAAAATAAACTTTAAAAAAAAATAGTAAGTACTTATATTATTATATATACTCTACTCACTTATACTCATGTCAAGTAAATGTGCTCTTGATTATTTCAATCCTTTCTCTCTCCTTTTTTCTTTGTCTTTCAAGCATCTCCACAGGCGTGAGTTTGTTGTAATATGTCTTCTCAAAATATGTCTTCTCATTATATGCGGCCAATTATGAGTCATGACCCACCTATCTTTGATGAAAATTATAATGTGGTAGGAAGGATACTCAATGATTCTCATAAAAGAAAATGGAAAATTCTCGAAGAACATCGATGGTATAACCTCGACATAATGTCACTAGACCAAAAGAAGGAAAAAACTAGTAAGTTTCTTAATCATTTTTACGTAAATAAAAATTAATTTTAAAATTCTCACTAAACAATCCATAGTAAGAGGAGACTGTACCTACTAAAAATATTATCAACCTTAAAATGGGAAATCCATAACTCTTAAATATAAGTTATCCTCCATTAGAGCCATCTTGGGTGCTAGTGCTATTGGGGTGAGTGTTCCTTTGTTGGGTAATCGGGTACTCGTTTTGAAACCCGAAAACGATATATTCTTCATGATTAAGGCCTTTGCCGCCGGAGTGATCCTTGCTACCGGATTTATTCATATACTACCGGAGGCGTTCAAGGGGCTTACGTCTCTTAGTATTTGGGAAACACCATGGCAGAAGTTCACTAAAAATTGAGAATCTTAAAATCAGTTTTTTCTTTTTTTTTTTTTTTTATTTATCGGGTTTTGTTTGATTTGACCGAATTGACGCTGTCATTTTAGGTTGTTGTCACATAGCGGTCGTTAATACAATTCAAGGACGTTATCGAATTGCCGAAATGCGTAAACCATCCACTGAGAGAAAGTATATTGGGGAGGTTGCTGGTGATTCATTATCACCAAGCCATTTAAGGGCTGTTGCTCCGGATGCATCTACTGGAGTACAGTTGTTTGGAAAACTAACTATATTTCCCATAACTACTAAATCCGAATACGATGCAAGAGAAAGAGAAAAATTCAGCACAAACAAAGATGATAATGATGTAGTTGATGTGGACGGGTGCACAGCTCACAAAATAATAGATTACGGTTTTATCTACGGTGATTATAGAAAAGGGAGAAGTAATGAAGAACAGAGGAGGAATAATTTATCTCGATTTCATTCCATACGAGATGAACTGCAAAAGAATGGTCCGGTTTACGCTTGTATAAGGTATTTTGAGTATGGTAACAGAATAAAGAATGTTGGGTTTTATTATACTCCTGCACCAAACGAAAAACTCAATAAATGCCGCAAGTTTCATGCGTTAACCATTGTGGGTTGGGGAAAATGTAAATTAGTTCAAGAAGACAATAATCAAATTATGGATGAATGCGAAGAGGTATATTGGTTGGGGAAAAATACTTGGTGTGCAGGTGCTCCTCCCTTTTATGTAAGATTGAACACAGATATGGTGAAATATATCATTCATCCCGAAGTTCGGTGTTAAAGATGGATATGTAAAGGCCAGGTACTTTAACATTGATAGAAGTATGCGTACTATTTAGTGGTCTTTAAATAAAAGAAATAACATTACTTAATAGTAAAAGTGTAAGAACTATACAGAAAATAGTATTATTTATTAAGGAAAATAAAATAATCTATAAAATTTCAAATTCATAGATTTATTATTAGTTTATTAATATTATATTAAGTTATTAATTATTTTTAGGTTATTAGTTATTAGTAGCAAAAACAATGAATTTTAGTTTATTACTCTCTTATTAGTCTATCTAATAATCTATAAACTAATAATTTATAAATCGATTATTTTACTTTATAGATTATTTTATTTTATAGATTATTAACTATTAGTTTATTAAGGAAAATAAAATAATCGTTCTGTAAATATTAATATAAGCTAACGAACAACCAGTACAAGACTCACCAAAACAGAAATTGCTCAGAGTTCTTAAATAGGGAAAGAAAGAACGCAACAGATGTGTTAACAAATTTGAAAATTAGTAGCAAAAAAATTTTAATGACAGTGTGACATGAGATCTCAACAACAATCAACAGTTATTTTTAGAAACATGAGAGACCAAAGCCAACAATAAACTCCAAACACCCACCAAGAACAATTTCAAATACCCAAATGATCAAATCCTATTACTAACTAGAAACTGGGTATCAAAGATCTCAACAACGTTCAACAATTATTCAAAATAAAATTGATAAAATAAGAGAAATTACTAAGTTTATGCACTCAAGCATTTTCAAAAAGATCTGATTGCTTTTGAATATCTGAAAAAACTCAGAATCTAAAATAAGGTTCTGAAGAGGTTGCTGAAGACGCAAAATCTCTTTTCAAATAACACATGTGCTGATCCTGTGAATGTAGATGATCGAAACTGTTAGAGGCCTTGCATTTTGAAAATGCAATGGCATGCTTTCGCGGTGAAAGTATACGTGTTGATGTTTCTGAGAGCATCTCAGACGTAAAAACTATTGTCACCGAAGACAAGCCAGAATTTCATATGAAAGATGGTGATTTGAATTTCATCCCACAGCAGAAAAATCATTGCCAATTCCAAAATCTAATTCTAAATGCAAAAGGAAATTGAAATAAATATCACTATCAATATATACACTTTCTTCCTAATCTTGGTAGGATTTTATCGGATGGAATAGACAAAATTTTAGATTGTAATTATTTTACACATAAAAGATCACAAGTATATCATAGTATAAATGATAAAGAAAAATAATCTGATTACAAACCTTTAATGTATTGATAGGTAGAAAATGCATACTTCAAAATATATTATTTGTTAAGCTAGAAAAGATAGAAAATGCCCACTTTTGTATTCAAAATATATTATTTGTAGAAAATGCATACTTCAAAATATATTACAAACCTTTTGTATTTCCCAAATTAGTTGTAACAGCCCGAAACAAAACATTTGCTCAATCACGATTAATTATAACTAATGCGAAAGTTTATGTATGGGTTTAGGATTGTTATGTTAACGTACCTTGCGGCAATGCATGAGACTGTATATATACAACCTAGGTCTTTGAAAAGGTGTTCTCAAACCCTAGTTATCAGGATCAGACAAGATTACCTATAGAATATTTCTAGTGATCGTAGGAAGGTAGTGGGGACCATTGAAATCATGGCCAATGCTTTATACGACCGTACCGGATACGGTTGGCGTTTTGTGCGACTGTGTCCATTTACCTGTGTACTAAAAAACGAAGCAAACTTTAGACGATTGTCATTTATCGTTCAATTGTCGAAATTCGGCATTTGATATTTCGTTGGAAATCTCTTGTAGTCTGATTTCTAATGCCGCAAACCTTGCATTAATGTGATTTTCTTATCAAAAGTTATGGCCAAAAGAGTAAACATGTATCAAATTTAAATACCAAAACTTTTACATTATAAACACTTTTCTTTTATTTTGCACATCTTCTTTGTAAAACATCTTTAATCGAGTTAAAATTAATGATAATGATAATATTTATTTTTGTTTTATTATTTTAAATATTTTTTTATTATTTTAAATATTTTTGTTTTTTTGATTAATATTTATTTTTAAAATTTAATTAATTTTTATTATTTTAGTTTAATAATGATAATTTTTATTTTATAATTGAAAATTAATTCAAAGCATTTTCGTTATTTCATTTTAAAAAAGGTAGCGACATAATACAGATGGGCGACATTTAAGTAGCGGCATAAATTATTACTTCCCTTAAATTTCAAGGGGATTATAAAGAGGGTAGAAAAGTGATTGTCTTGAGTGTTGACATGAAAAAGGTATTACAGAACGAGGAAGGTAAGCTCCACTGCTCAGTGCTCACTACTCCAGTCAATTGTAGATGTCCAGCTTCCGAATTCAGAAATCAGAAGTTTATATTTAGAATTATAAATAATTACATTTTATAAAAATTTAATATTATAAAAATGTGTAATAAGACGAATAAAAACAAAATCGTATACAATTATTCCCTTCGCACAATTCATTCTCTCTATTTATTTAATATTATAAAAATGTGTAATAGACTAATAGTAATATTTTGTTCGGTAGCTCTACCAGCTACTACAACTTCTAGCTTTCCAATAAGGTATTATCCGCACCTTTTTTTAATCATTACATATGTAGGATAATAATGATCCTTGATCTCTTATTCATTAATCTCTTGGTATGTATACATAACAATCCTAAACCCATACATAAACCCAAGATATAAACATTACATAATTAACCAAATTATATACCCTAAATAATATATTACAATTATACTATTACCTTAAATAATATATTCCAAATATATTTTAATACACCCCCTCAATCAAAGCGGGAGGATCACGGATACTGAGATTGTACCGAACGAAACTCATTAAAAAAGATCCGTGGAAGACCCTTGGTGAATATGTCTGCAATATTAAATCGAGAAGGCACATGGAGAATGAGAACATGACCCTTAGCTACCTTTTCACGGACAAAATGAATATCAATCTCTATATGTTTAGTGCGCTAATGTTGAAGAGGGTTACCAGCTAAGTACATCGCACTAACATTATCACAATAGACTAAAGTCGCTTTCGAAATGGGACAGTGAAGCTCTAGGAGTGAATTGCGTAGCCAATAAGTTTCGGCTACAACGTTAGCAACTGCTCTATACTCGGAATCTGTACTAGAACGTGATAAAGTAAACTCGCGTTTGGCTAACCATGAAATTAAGTTATCTCCAAGAAACACACAATAGCCCGACGTAGATCGTCTGGTATCAGGACAACCAGCCAATCAGCATCAGTATAGCACATCAAAGAGGAGACAGAAGAAGTAGTAAGATGAAGACCCAACTGTAAAGTCCCCTGAACATAACAAATTATGCGTTTCAACTTTCATTGCAGTCAAGTGTTTCTCTTGGTGATCATGCATGCTGAACTGCATATGAAATATCAGGACGGGTAAATGTGGGATACTGAAGAGCTCCAGCAAGACTGCGAAAAAGAGAAGGATCGACAAATAGAGGACTATCATGAGCACTCAATTTACTAGTAGTATCAATAGTAGTGTATGTGGATTTGCAGAATGACACACCAGCTCGTTCAACTATATCTCTGGCATAAGTAGTCTAATATATTTCTCGTATCGTTTATATTTAGAGTTATAAATATTTAAATTTTACAAAAATTTAATATTATAAATATGTGTAATAAGACCCAGATCCAGACCCTAATTTTTTTAATGGACCCAGACCCGGACTCGGATCCGTAGGGTCTGAAAATTTTGGACCCGAACCAAAACCCTTAAGGTCTGGCGGGTCTAGGGTCTGGATCTAGGTCCAGAACAATTTCATTTTTTTTCTGAAAATTTTTTAAAAATATATTATGAAGTACAATTTTCGACCATTCACATAAAATTATTTAAACATTTTTGACTAACGATGATCTTCTAATATTTTATACTAGTTACGCGAAATATATGAAGTTTTCCAACATTCAAGTTCATATAATAAAATATTTATCAAGTCTTTAATTTTTAACGTATAGATACAATGACCACATTTTGAATTACATGAATCGACAAAGTTTAAAATCACATAATGTTGAAAAATACAACAAAATTTCAAATCAAACAATTAAATACACATGATAGCTAATATATAATTTTTTTTAAAAAAAATGTAAATGGGTCCATGGGTCGGATATAGGTCTCAATCATGTAGACCCAGACGGACCCGAATTCGGACCCTAAGGTCGTAGACCCATATCCGACCCTGATCCATTGGGTCCAGAAATAGGTGGACCCAAACCCCTAAAATTAGGGTCAGGTCGGGTCTAGACCCTTAGAGTCCAAGACCCATGCCCATCCCTAGTTTTAATGCAGTCAAGTGACTCTCTTGGGGATCATGCATGTGAAGACATATTTGCTAAACTGCATATGAAATATCAGGACGGGTAAATGTAAGATACTGAAGAGCTCCAGCAAGACTGCAAAAAAGAGAAGGATCGGCAACTGAAGGACTATCATGAGCACTCAATTTACTAGTACTATCAACAGGAGTGGATGTGGATTTGCAGAATGACATACCAGCTCGTTCAATTATATCTCTGCCATAAGTATGCTGAGACAAAAATAAGCTTTCAGGTTTCAAAGTTATAGGCAACAATGCCCAAAAAAATAATGAAGTAAACCCAAATCCTTCATAGCAAATGTAGGAAAATAGTAAGTAGAATAAAATAAAGATATTATTTCAGAATATTATGTTTTAGAAAATTAAGATATTTTTAATATTTAGGATATTAAAATTATTTTGTTTCCTATTATTTAGGTTTAGGTTAATATTTTTTTTTTCCTTATACTTAGTCTTAATCTCTTGTATAAAAAGAGGTCTTACTCTTATTGATGAACTAATACAAACCAAGTATTTAAACCCCAAACACAAATCTCCACTTTATTATTTCCGCATTATGATTTTCTACATGGTATCATCGCCATAAGGTTTTCCTGGAGGGAAAAACTCTATCGGCATTTTACCATTGATCATAATCGACCAAAATTGATCAAAACAAAAACCAAATAAAAACAAATATCGATCAAATCAAACCAAATCAAAAACAAAAACCAAATAAAAACAAATATCGATCAAATCAAACCAAATCAAAAACAAAAACCAAACCAGAACTATGAATTCTGTGGCTCAAATGGAACAACACTTTGTTCCAACTTATCCAAAAATACAACAAAAACATTCATATATACTTGGATAGAAATTTCTGAAAAATTAGATTTCAAAAATTACACCAAGTGGTGTAAAGAAATTCAAACTGAAATTGATGATCGGGGGCGACTCAATCATATCATTGTTGCCCCTCCTACCAACAAAGATCAACAATGGATCCAATGTGATAAATTAGTGATCTCTTGGATCCTTGCAAGTCTTGAACCCACCATTATTGATTGTGTTCTTGACTATACTACTACTGCCCATGAATTGTGGACTTAGCTTCACACCTTTATCGGGCCAATTTTGCTATCTCCCGTGAATGACCCCATCCAGCATGAGGTCGCGAGGAGGAGAAATATAGGAGACACCGACGACAAGATAAACTTGAGAATTTCTGGAGCAGCTCCGACTACCACCGCTGTAGTGGTCACCGGAGCTTACAATGGCAGTCCATTTAAAATATTGGAGGAAAGTGAGATAAAGGCAATATGTCATAAAGAAGTTGAGAAGGCACCAGGTAACAAAGAAATTAAAACAACCGAGAAAAAAGAGAAAAAGTAGGCAGGAAAGAAAATTGGTGCATATGAAAAACACTTTCTGTATACCCCTTTTTTCAATAATCTTACCCAAATTCCTATCCAACCCATTTCATTTAATCCATACCCGTATCAGTTTTCTAACCTTCACCCAAATAATAAAATAAATCAACTCCATTTGTTTCTTTACCTTTTATCTAAACCCAAAAAGTTAAAAATCAATAATAAAAATTTTGCAGAACAGATTATCAAAATTTTCTTTGTTAAATCAAAAGATCAACTAGCGGACTTTCTATTAAAGGCGATTGGATTCGAAGAGTTAAAACTTATTGTGCAAGTTCGGTTTCGGTGATCCTGAGACCTAACTTGAGGGGGAGTGTAGCAAAATAGTTAGTAGAATAAAACAAAGATATTATTTCAGAATATTATGTTTTAGGAAATTAAGATGTTTTTAATATTTAGAATATTAAGGTTATTTTGTTTCCTATTATTTATATTTTGTAACAACCCGACTGTTATAGGTTTAGGTAAATATTTTGTTTCCTTATATTTAGTACTAATCTCATGTATAAATAGAAGTCTTCCTCTTATTGATGAATTAATACAAACCAAATATTCAAAACCCCAACACAAATCTCTACTTTATTATTTTCGCATTATGATTTTCTACAGCAAATTCAGAAGATAAGAGAGAAGTAATTTGTTGGCGCAAGGAATCTGATGAGATTGTTAGAACAATATCAATCAAATACAATAGAAGAAAACCAATATCCTGACCACGATGATAAATGAACAAAGAAAGATCACAATGACTATGAACAAACCCAATAGATTGTGCAAATCATCAATTTGCTAATACCAAGCCCATGGAGCTTGTTTTAACCCATACAAAGATTTCTTTAGTCTACACACATATTCATTTTTGATTGAATCCCGAAAGTCCATAAGTATACATATAGACAATCTTATGCAAATGGCCATGTAAAAAAGCATTTTTAACATCTAATTGATGAATGGACTAGGAACGAGACAAAGCAATACTTAGAACAACCCGAATAGTAGACGGTTTAATTACAGAACTAAAAGTGTCGAGACAGTCAACCCCTACCTGCTGAGAACTACCGTCACCAACCAAGCGAGCTTTATATCGCTCAAAAGAGACCACTGTTATAATTCTTAATTTTGAAATAATTTTTTTTTATAAGATTATTACTTTCATTTTAGTAGAAATACTAATAAAAAGACATTTCTTCATATACTGCTTTATTTTCTTTGATTTGCATCAAAGAGAAATTGAGTTATTTTTAAGAAAGTGGATGATAAAAGAAGAAAGAGATTGAATTACGTGGATGAAATTAAAAGAGAGTAAAATATATGAATGAGATTAAAATAAATTGAAGGGACATTATCCAAAAATCGAAATGATACAAATTAAGTGGAACGACCAAAATGAAAAATGCTGCAAATTAAATAAAACAGAGGGAGTAAAATTTTAATTAGAGTAGTAAGCTTAAAAATTGCAGTATAGTTTTTTTTAAGTATTTTTGAAAGTTAAAACAATTGTAAGGAAAAATTTTACAAATAGATGATTTTCTGCAGAATAATTATATTTTAAATCATTTCAAGTGTTTTTTATGTAATTCTTGTACATATTTTGAATTTTGTAAACTTTTATATTTAAAATTTTCTGATAGATGCTTAGTGGATAATATAGTCAGTTATTTAAGTGATTATATTATCAACGTAATAGCCTAATATAAGTATTAAGCTTTCGCATTAGTTATAATTAATCGTGATTAAGCAAATGTTTTGTTTCGGGCTGTTACAACTAATTTGGGAAATACTTTTTCAATGAATACAAAAGTGGGCATTTTCTATCTTTTCTAGCCCCATCTTAACAATTCATTTTTAAATTGGTAATACTTGAAAAAAATAATATTATTTTTAAGTATGCATTTTCTACCTATCAATAAATTAAAGGTTTGTAATCAGATTATTTTTCTTTATTGTTTATACTATCATATACTTGTGATCTTTTAGGTGCAAAATAATTACAATCTAAAATTTTGTCTATTGCATCCGATAAAATCCTACCAAGATTAGGAAGAAAAGTAATACTCCCTCTGTTTCTTTTTAAACGTCTAATTTGGTTTTTTTGGACACTATTCATCATTCACTCTTAATTTATATTTTCTTCTTAATCTATATGTTAAAACATAGTCAAATGAGATTTTATTTGGTTCGTCCGAACATATTAAAAGAATTTATGAGTTGTATGATTCAATCTCACATTAACAGAAAAGCAGCTACTAAGAAGAAGATCAAAATGACAGGAAGAAAACTAGACATTTCCCGAACAATGGTGTGTCGTCGTATAAAAGCTGCAGATATTTGTCATATTTATGCAAACATTTTTCACAATTATGTCCTCTTTCATATATTTATGCAAACATTTTTCACTATTTTCATAAAAGTACAAACACTTTCCCTTCTCGGTATGATTTCCTTTTCCTTCCCTTTGATTTTATGTACATGTGACATTAAATAATTAATACTTCTTCTATATTTTAATGAATATTTACAATAAATATGTTATTATAACTAGAAGATAAAATTTTCATTTTAATTTTTAAAAGAATTAAATTTATTTTATTCAATTTTCCATTTTGGCCAAAAAAACCCGGTTCCTAGTTCCTGCATATTTGGTCAACAAACTACTCCTATGTCCCAGAATGATTGCCACAATTGAAATTAAAATCTCTCACAAAAATATCGATGATGACAATCAACGTGGGACGAGTAACAAGTTCCCTTGATTCACAACAGCCTTAATGAAAAAGCTTAAGCAAAGACCGTCTACAGAAAGAGCTTAACAAGTTCTTGCACATTTGTCGAGCCTATTTTGGCTAGATAATTGATTAAAAACATAACAAATGAACAAACAGTGACGTACCAAGGAATTGATTTCAATTTTTCTTGAGGCCTTGGCCAAGTGATAGATGGAAGGATTGCAGCTCTTACCAAAGGTGAGACTGGCACCTGCTGACAGAGAATGGCGAGAATGTCTAAGCACACCATTTCATCTTTACCTGAGTTAAAGAATGTCAAGAATGGCGAGAATGGGACCCGCTTATACAAAATGGCAAGTATGGCGACTCAAGAAGAAATGGGAAGATGACCATTCCCTCCGAAATAACTTTCCTTCCATTTCTCTTCCTCCTAAATAAACCACCAAGAACAAACTCCCTACAGATTTCAATTAGAAAGAGCAAGTTTCACGCTTCCACGTAAAATATAGAGAGGATAATTCTGTACAATTATAGCTCAATAACTCAAAACTAAAAAAAATTAGATAATATGAAACTAAAAATCAATGATGATAAAAAACTAGATGAGAAAATCAAAAGGTAATATACAACTCAAACAACCCAGAAAAACGGTAAAATTAAGAGAATACAAACTACATTCAGTTCCCTAAATAGTGAAGTGCAAGAACATGTCTGATAAGCAGTTAAAAAAGTAGTAGAATTTGACCATTAAGATCATTAAGATTACAAATTTGGTTTTAATCCTAACATGCTCAAAATCTCAGGAAATAACCTTGCGGATAAATAACCTTGTAACCCCAAGCTCTGCTAGCAATACTTTGCGAATAATCTGCAGTACATGATACATACATTATTGTTTGACAACTTGTTTGGATACAATGACTTGGTGAAAAAGTTCGAAAATAGAATTTTATTTATATTTTTTTTTCTATCTTTCAATTGATATATGTAAGAGGGTAAGAGAACAAAATCAACAACACAAGTCCTCAATTCTCACATAATAATAGCGACAGTAAGTCACTAAATCAAAAAGTATGATAGGCAAATAAAAACCTAATATTTTCAACAAGAATATCCTTTGCCATATGAGATAAGATAAGCAATGAACAACCATCCATAAATACTGATTAAGTTCCAAAATACATTGAAGTATAGTACCCTAATATTTGTATTAGTCTTTTAAGAGGAAAAAAATTGAAGATGAAAGGCAAATAAAAACCTAATAGAAGTATTTTCAACTAGAATATCCTTTGCTAGATGAAAAGAAATGAGCAACAACCTCCATGTTTTTAATTTTTTAAATAATACCGATAAAGTTTCGCAATGCATAGTTGCTTATATTCTTGAACAATCCAAAATGGTAAATGAGGTTTAGAAGAGGGAGTACCATTTTACAAAATCAGTAATCATGTTTTCCCAAATTACTTATTGATTTGTTTTCAAAAAAATTAGAGCGTACATAATTTCAAATCTGAATTAATTTCTCTTACTATTCTGAAGAATAAAACAAAGAGTTTTGTTGATAATACTACATAAACATTGTTCGGGAAATGTTTAGTTTTCTTCTTCTTAGCAACTACTTTTCTGTTAATGTGAGATTGAATCATAGAACTCATAAATTCTTTTAATTTTTTTTAATATATACGACAAATATTCCATCTTATTTTTCTCTCTTTTTTTTAATATATATCTCATTTGACAATGTTTTAACTTATAGATTAAGAATAAAATATAAATTAAGAGAGAATGATGAATAGTCACTACAAATAACTATCGGAATAGAATTGGAAAAATAGCGACGAGGTATGTTAGTCGCCAAGCCGTCGCTAAAAGCTTTTATTTTTTAAATTTTTTTTAAAAATATTTAGCGACCTGGATGGTGGTCGCTAAATGGTCGCCATGGAAGCCAATACTTTTTTTAATTTTTTAATACCTAGCGACGATCAGCATCCAAATGAAAAAGAAAATTAGCGACGGTGAGTTGTGGTCGCTAAAAGTTTTTTTTTTAAATTTTTTTTGAAAATATTTAGCGACCAGGTTAGTGGTCGCTAATTGGTCGCCAGGGAAGACAATACTTTTTTTATTTTTTAATACCTGGCGACGGGTGATGGTGGTCGCCATGTAGTCGCCAAGTAAACCATACTGCAGCCAATTTTTTCCTTACTGCAGCACGCAAACTTTTTTCATTTTCGAGGATCGCCATTTAATTTTTGTTTTTAGAGAAATTAAAAGATTTTAATTTGAATGACCAATTGTAACTATTTCAACAATAATGATATGAACTTGCAAATTAGTAAAATAAATATAATTACCTTGATTTCGCGTGGGTTATGTTATCTACAAAGAAAAACAAATAAACAAAATTAGTATACAAACGGTTGCCATAATTTTTGAGTTTTTTATGAATATCTTGCGAAATTTAAATTCTTAACAAATTAAAAGGAGAAAAAAATACCTTAATGTCGTAGGTTTTGAAGATGAACAAGACCCAAGTATTAAATTTCGTAGGTTTATGAACCAAGAAGATGAAGAACTTTTAACACTACAACGTTTTTCGATAGTTTGCAAATGAAGATGAAGAACGACTTTGAAGAAACTGTTACACGTTACGTTTGTGAAGCGTTTTTTCAATGGAGAAGATGATGAACAAGAACAGTAGAAGTTTGAAGTATGGAGAAGATGAAGATGAACACAAGAAACGAACACAAATCTTGATGCTTAATTAAACGTAATTTTGCTGTGTACTGAAGATGTAGAATGATACGTTGTAGTCGAGTTTTTTCAATGGGTTTGAGAGAAGTTTTGTGAAAAAAGAATGGTGGGTTATTGTGTACATGAAGCGTGCTGTATACATATTACAACGGTTATTTGCTGCGGGCCCTAGCCAACCGTAGCAATTATAGCTTTTTTTTAAAAAAAGTTTTGCTGTGAAACGGTCATTTTTAGGATTATTTGCTGCGGTCCAAAACTTAACCGCTCCATTTAATGTTGGTGCAATGTATTTGCTGCGGTCAAGCCAAAAAAACCGCAGCAATTAATATTTTTTTTTGCAATTTTTTTTTCCTATTTATTGCTGCGAATATACAAAAACCGCAGCAAAGGATAAGCAGCAAATACGTTTTTTTCCACTAGTGAATATTATGTTTTGTTCAATTAACAACTCAAGAAACAATATATTTTGATTTGGTTTTTTCTAATTCTAAATGTAAAAGGAAATTGAAATAAATATCACTATCAATATAATAAAAGTCTAGGACAATGGAATTCCCCACTAATAGCATATGATTATTTCAGCAAGAATTGAAATTTATTTTGTTGAATTGATTTACCAATGAAACTCAATTACTCCTTTTCGGGATGATAATCAAATTAAATCGAATCAAATAGGTTCTTTCAATCTCAACTTTCGTATTTCGATTGATTAACATGGCAAGATTAATATATCACTAAATCTCAACTTTTGTATTTCGATCAAGAGAAAACATTAACTTGCATTTTCATTCAAGACTAATAATATTTTCTTCCCTCAACTTTTGTAATTTTGGTTTTTAGAGAAATTAAAAGACTTTAACTTGGATGAAAATAGGGCACCATATCTGCAGCTTTCGTATGACGACTGTTTTGTCTAGTCGGAAGTTTGCTTTTTTTTTTTTTTTTGTAGTGAAAGTAGGCGAGAACAATTGTAATTTGTTCGTTCGTTACCTATTATATTACTTTTGCTTAGTTTTGATATTATTGGGCTTCTACAAGTTACTTTGCTGACATAAAAAATATTTTAGTTGTTAACTTTACAAACGAACTACTGACAAAATTTCGTCAATTCATTAATGCCTCAGAAAACTCTGAATCTTGGATCCACCAATAATAATAATAATTTATAATAGTTACTTCAAAATTTTATCTTCTAGTTATAATAACATTATTATTAAATTGTAAATATTCATTAAAATATAGAAGAAGTATTAATTATTTAATGTCACATGTACATAAAATCAAAGGGAAGGTAAAGGAAATCATATCGAGAAGGGAAAGTGTTTGTACTTTTATGAAAATAGTGAAAAATGTTTTCATAAATATATGAAAGAGGACATAATTGTGAAAAATATTTGTATAAATATGAAAATAGGGCATCATATTTGCAGTTTTCGTACGACGACATAAACATTGTTCGGGAAATGTTTAGTTTTCTTCTTCTTAGCAGCTACTTTTCTGTTAATGTGAGATTGAATCATAGAACTCATAAATTCTTTTAATTTTTTTTTTAATATATACGACAAATATTCCATCTTATTTTTCTCTTTTTTTAATATATATCTCATTTGACAATGTTTTAACTTATAGATTAAGAATAAAATATAAATTAAGAGAGAATGATGAATAGTCACTACAAATAACTATCGGTATAGAATTGGAAAAATATCGACGAGGTATGTTAGTCGCCAAGCCGTCGCTAAAAGCTTTTATTTTTAAAATGTTTTTTAAAAATATTTAGCGACCAAGTTGGTGGTCGCTAAATGGTCGCCAGGGAAGACAAGACTTTTTTTAATTTTTTAATACCTGGCGACAATCAGCATCCAAATGAAAAAGAAAAATTATTGACGGGGAGTTGTGGTCGCTAAAAGTTATTTTTAAAATTTTTTTTGAAAATATTTAGCGACCAGGGTAGTGGTCGCTAACTGGTCGCCAGGGAAGATAATACTTTTTTTTTATTATTTAATACCTGGCGACGGGTGATGGTGGTCGCCAAGTAAACCATACTGCAGCCAATTTTTTCCTTACTACAGCACGCAAACTTTTCTCATTTTCGAGGATCGCCATGTAATTTTGGTTTTTAGAGAAATTAAAAAACTTTAACTTGAATGACAAATTGTAACTATTTCAACAATAAAGATATGAACTTGCAAATTAGTAAAATAAATATAATTACCTTGATTTCGCGTGGGTTATGTTATCTACAAAGAAAAACAAAGAAACAAAATTAGTATACAAACGGTTGCCATAATTTTCGAGTTTTTTCATGAATATCTTGCAAAACTTAAATGCTTAACAAATTAAAAGGAGAAAAAATACCTTAATGTCGTGGGTTTTGAAGATGAACAAGACCCAAGTATTAAATTTCGTGGGTTTATGAACCAAGAAGATGACTGTTAACACTACAGCGTTTTTCGATAGTTTGCAAATGAAGATGAAGAACGACTTTGAAGAAACTGTTACACGTTACGTTTGTGAAGCGTTTTTTCAATGGAGAAGATGATGAACAAGAACAGTAGAAGTTTGAAGTATGGAGAAGATGAAGATGAACACAAGAAACGAACATAAATCTTGATGCTTAATTAAACGTAATTTTGCTGTGTACTGAAGATTTAGAACGATACGTTGTAGTCAAGTTTTATCAATGGGTTTGAGAGAAGTTTTGTGAAAAAAGAATGGTGGGTTATTGTGTACATGAAGCGTGCTGTATACATATTACAACGGTTATTTGCTGCGGGCCCTAGCCAACCGTAGCAATTATAGCTTTTTTTTTAAAAAAATTTTGCTGTGAAACGGTCATTTTTAGGATTATTTGCTACGATCCAAAGCTTAAACGCACCAATTAATGTTGGTGCAATGTATTTGCTGCGGTCAAGCCAAAAAAACCGCAGCAATTAATATTTTTTATTGCAACTTTTTTTTCTTATTTATTGCTGCGAATATACAAAAACCGCAGCAAATGATAAGCAACAAATACGTTTTTTTCCACTAGTGAATATTTAGTTTTGTTCAATTAACTACTCAAGAAACAAGATATTTTGATTTGATTTTTTCTTATTCTAAATGCAAAAGGAAATTTAAATAAATATCACTATCAATATAATAAAAGTCTAGGACAATGGAATTCCCCACTAATAGCATATGATTATTTCAACAAGAATTGCAATTTATTTTGTTGAATTGATTTACCATTGAAACTCAATTACTTCTTTTCGGGATGTTAATCAAATTAAATCGAATCAAATAGGTTCTCTCAATCTCAACTTTCGTATTTCGATTGATTAACATGGCAAGATTAATATATCACTAAATTTCAACTTTCGTATTTCGATCAAGAGAAAACATTAACTTGCATTTTCATTCAAGACTAATAATATTTTCTTCCCTCAACTTTTGTAATTTTTGTTTTTAGAGAAATTAAAAGACTTTAACTTGGATGAAAATAGGGCACCATATCTGCAGCTTTCGTATGACGACTGTTTTGTTTAGTCGAAAGTTTGCTTCTTTTTTTTTTCTAGTGAAAGTAGGCGAGAACAATTGTAATTTGTTCGTTCATTACCTATTATATTACTTTTGCTTAGTTTTGATATTATTGAGCTTCTACAAGTTACTTTGCCGAAATAAAAAATACTTTAGTTGTTAACTTTACAAACGAACTACTGACAAAATTTCGTCAATTCATTAGTGCCCCAGAAAACTCTGAATCTTAGATCCACCAATAATAATAATAATTTTTAATAGTTACTTCAAAATTTAATATTCTAGTTATAATAACATTATTATTAAATTGTAAATATTCATTAAAATATAGAAGAAGTATTAATTATTTAATGTCACATGTACATAAAATCAAAGGGAAGGTAAAGGAAATCATATCGAGAAGGGAAAGTGTTTTGAACTTTTATGAAAATAGTGAAAAATGTTTGCATAAATATATGAAAGAGGACATAATTATGAAAAATGTTTGCATAAATATGAAAATAGGGCATCATGTTTAGTTTTCTACTTCTTAGCAGCTACTTTTCTGTTAATGTGAGATTGAATCATAGAACTCATAAATTCTTATAATTTTTTTTAATATATACGACAAATATTCCATCTTATTTTTCTCTTTTTTTAATATATATCTCATTTGACAATGTTTTAACTTATAGATTAAGAATAAAAAATAAATTAAGAGAGAATGATGAATAGTCACTACAAATAACTATCGGAATAGAATTCGAAAAATAGCGACGGGGTATGTTGGTCGCCAAGCCGTCGCTAAAATTTTTTATTTTTTAAATTTTTTTAAAAAATATTTAGCGACCAGGATGGTGGTCGGTAAATGGTCGCCAGGGAAGACAATACTTTTTTTAATTTTTTAATACCTAGCGACGATCAG
Organism: Amaranthus tricolor; assembly: GCF_026212465.1. NCBI lineage: Eukaryota > Viridiplantae > Streptophyta > Magnoliopsida > Caryophyllales > Amaranthaceae > Amaranthus > Amaranthus tricolor. Next base: position 10,324,516 of record NC_080048.1, read on the forward strand.
CATCCAAATGAAAAAGAAAATTAGCGACAGGGAGTTGTGGTCGCTAAAAGTTTTTTTTTAATTTTTTTTGAAAATATTTAGCGACCAGGTTAGTGGTCGCTAACTGGTCGCTAGGGAAGATAGTACTTTTTTTTATTTTTTAATACTTGGCGACGGGTGATGGTGGTCGCCATGTAGTCGCCAAGTAAACCATACTGCTGCCAATTTTTTCCTTACTACAGCACGCAATCTTTTGTCATTTTCGAGGATCGCCATGTAATTTTTGTTTTTAGAGAACTTAAAAGACTTTAACTTGAATGACCAATTGTAACTATTTCAACAATAAAGATATGAACTTGCAAATTAGTAAAATAAATATAATTACCTTGATTTCGCGTGGGTTATGTTATCTACAAAGAAAAACAAAGAAACAAAATTAGTATACAAACGGTTGCCATAATTTTCGAGTTTTTTAATGAATATCTTGCAAAACTTAAATGCCTAACAAATTAAAAGGAGAAAAAATACCTTAATGTCGTGGGTTTTGAAGATGAACAAGACCCAAGTATTAAATTTCGTGGGTTTATGAACCAAGAAGATGAAGAACTGTTAACACTACAACGTTTTTCGATAGTTTGAAATGAAGATGAAGAACGACTTTGAAGAAACTGTTACACGTTAAGTTTGTGAAGCGTTTTTTCAATGAAGAAGATGTTGAACAAGAACAGTAGAAGTTTGAAGTATGGAGAAGATGAAGTTGAACACAAGAAACGAACACAAATCTTGATGCTTAATTAAACGTAATTTTGCTGTGTACTGAAGATGTAGAACGATACGTTGTAGTCGAGTTTTTTCAATGGGTTTGAGAGAAGTTTTGTGAAAACAGAATGGTGGGTTATTGTGTACATGAAGCGTGCAGTATACATATTACAACGGTTATTTACTGCGGGCCCTAGCCAACCGTAGCAATTATAGCTTTTTTTTTAAAAAAACTTTGCTGTGAAACGGTCATTTTCAAGATAATTTGCGGCGGTCCAAAGCTTAAACGCACCAATTAATGTTGGTGCAATGTATTTGCTGCGGTCAAGCCAAAAAAACTGCAGCAATTAATATTTTTTTTTTGCAACTTTTTTTCCTATTTATTGCTGCGAATATACAAAAACCGCAGCAAGTGATAAGCAGCAAATACGTTTTTTTCCACTAGTGAATATTTAGTTTTGTTCAATTAACTACTCAAGAAACAAGATATTTTGATTTGGTTTTTTCTAATTCTAAATGTAAAAGGAAATTGAAATAAATATCACTATCAATATAATAAAAGTCTAGGACAATGGAATTCCCTACTAATAGCATATGATTATTTCAACAAGAATTGCAATTTATTTTGTTGAATTGATTTACCAATGAAACTCAATTACTCCTTTTCGGGATGATAATCAAATTAAATCGAATCAAATAGGTTCTCTCAATCTCAACTTTCGTATTTTGATTGATTAACATGGCAAGATTAAAATATAACTAAATCTCAACTTTCGTATTTCGATCAAGAGAAAATAATAACTTGCATTTTCATTGAAGACTAATAATATTTTCTTCCCTCAACTTTTGTAATTTTTGTTTTTAGAGAAATTAAAAGACTTTAACTTGGATGTAAATAGGGCACCATATCTGCAGCTTTCGTATGACGACTGTTTTGTCTAGTCGGAAGTTTGCTTTTTTTTTTTGTAGTGAAAGTAGGCGAGAACAATTATAATTTGTTCGTTTGTTACCTATTATATTACTTTTGCTTAGTTTTGATATTATTGGGCTTCTTCAAGTTACTTTGGCGAAGTAAAAAATACTTTAGTTGTTAACTTTACAAACGAACTATTGACAAAATTTCGTCAATTCATTAGTGCCCAAGAAAACTCTGAATCTTGGATCCACCAATAATAATAATAATTTATAATAGTTACTTCAAAATTTTATCTTCTAGTTATAATAACATTATTATTAAATTGTAAATATTCATTAAAATATAGAAGAAGTATTAATTATTTAATGTCACATGTACATAAAATCAAAGGGAAGGTAAAGGAAATCATATCGAGAAGGGAAAGTGTTTGTACTTTTATGAAAATAGTGAAAAATGTTTGCATAAATATATGAAAGAGGATATAATTATGAAAAATGTTTGCATAAATATGAAAATAGGGCACCATATTTGCAGTTTTCGTACGACGACATAAACATTGTTCGGGAAATGTTTAGTTTTCTTCTTCTTAGAAGCTACTTTTTTGTTAATGTGAGATTGAATCATAGAACTCATAAATTCTATTAATTTTTTTTAATATATACGACAAATATTCCATCTTATTTTTCTCTTTTTTTAATATATATCTAATTTGACAATGTTATAACTTATAGATTAAGAATAAAATATAAATTAAGAGAGAATGATGAATAGTCACTACAAGTAACTATCGGAAGAGAATTGGAAAAATAGCGACGGGGTATGTTGGTCGCCAAGTCGTCGCTAAAAGCTTTTATTTTTTAAACTTTTTTTAAAATTATTTAGCGACTAGGATGGTGGTCGCTAAATGGTCGCCAGGGAAGACAATACTTTTTTTAATTTTTTAATACCTAGCGACAATCAGCATCCAAATGAAAAAGCAAATTAGCGACGGGGACTTGTGGTCGCTAAAAGTTTTTTTTTTTAAAAATTTTTGTTGAATATATTTAGCGACCAGGTTAGTGGTCGCTAACTGGTCGCCAGGGAAGACAATACTTTTTTTTATTTTTTAATACCTGGCGACGGGTAATGGTGGTCGCCATGTAGTCGCCAAGTAAACCATACTGCAGCTAATTTTTTCCTTACTGCAGCACGCAAACTTTTTTCATTTTCGAGGATCGCCATGTAATTTTGGTTTTTAGAGAAATTAAAAGACTTTAACTTGAATGACCAATTGTAACTATTTCAACAATAATGATATGAACTTGCAAATTAGTTAAATAAATATAATTACCTTGATTTCGCGTGGGTTATGTTATCTACAAAGAAAAACAAAGATAAAAAATTAGTATAAAAACGGTTGCCATAATTTTCGAGTTTTTTCATGAATATCTTACAAAACTTAAATGCTTAACAAATTAAAAGGAGAAAAAATACCTTAATGTTGTGGGTTTTGAAGATGAACAAGACCCAAGTATTAAATTTCGTGGGTTTATGAACCAAGAAGATGAAGAACTGTTAACACTACCACATTTTCGATAGTTTGCAAGTGAAGATGCAGAACGACTTTGAAGAAACTGTTACACGTTAAGTTTGTGAAGCGTTTTTTCAATGGAGAAGATGTTGAACAAGAACAGTAGAAGTTTGAAGTATGGAGAAGATGAAGATGAACACAAGAAACGAACACAAATCTTGATGCTTTATTAAACGTAATTTTGTTGTGTACTGAAGATGTAGAACGATACGTTGTAGTCGAGTTTTTTCAATGGGTTTGAGAGAAGTTTTGTGAAAACAGAATGGTGGGTTATTGTGTACATGAAGCTCGCTGTATACATATTACAACGGTTATTTGATGCGGGCCCTAGTCAATCGTAGCAATTATAGCTTTTTTTTTAAAAAAACTTTGCTGTGAAACGGTCTTTTTTAAGATTATTTGCTGCGGTCCAAAGCTTAACCGCACCAATTAATGTTGGTGCAATGTATTTGCTGCGGTCAAGCCAAAAAAACCGCAGCAATTAATATATTTTTTTGCAACTTTTTTTTCCTATTTATTGCTGCGAATATACAAAAATCGCAGCAGGTGATAAGCAGCAAATACGATTTTTTCCACTAGTGAATATTTAGTTTTGTTCAATTAACTACTCAAGAAACAAGATATTTTGATTTGGTTTTTTCTAATTCTAAATGCAAAAGGAAATTGAAATAAATATCACTATCAATATAATAAAAGTCTAGGACAATGGAATTCCCCACTAATAGCATATGATTATTTCAACAAGAATTGCAATTTATTTTGTTGAATTGATTTACCAATAAAACTCAATTACTCCTTTTCGGGATGATAATCAAATTAAATCGAATTAAATAGGTTCTCTCAATCTCAACTTTCGTATTTCGATTGATTAACATGGTAAGATTAATATATCACTAAATCTCAACTTTCGTATTTCGATCAAGAGAAAACATTAACTTGCATTTTCATTCAAGACTAATAATATTTTCTTCCCTCAACTTTTGTCATTTTGGTTTTTAAAGAAATTAAAAGACTTTAACTTGAATGAAAATAGGGCACCATATCTGCAGCTTTCGTATGACGACTGTTTTGTCTAGTCGGAAGATTGCTTTTTTTTTTTTGTAGTGAAAGTAGGCGAGAACAATTGTAATTTGTTCGTTCGTTACCTATTATATTACTTTTGCTTAGTTTTGATATTATTGGGCTTCCACAAGTCAGTTTGCCGAAATAAAAAATATTTTAGTTGTTAATTTTACAAACGAACTACTGACAAAATTTCGTCAATTCATTAGTGCCCCAGAAAACTCTTAATTTTATCTTGGATCCGCCAATAATAATAATAATTTATAATAGTTACTTCAAAATTTAATATTCTAGTTATAATAACATTATTATTAAATTGTAAATCTTCATTAAAATATAGAAGAAGTTTTAAATAATGTAATGTCACATGTGCATAAAATCAAAGGGAAGGTAAAGGAAATCATATCGAGAAGGGAAAGTGTTTGTACTTTTATGAAAATAGTGAAAAATGTTTGAATAAATATATGAAAGAGGACATAATTATGAAAAATGTTTGCATAAATATGAAAATAGGGCACCATATTTGCAGTTTTCGTACGACGACATAAACATTGTTCGGGAAATGTTTAGTTTTCTTCTTCTTAGTAGCTACTTTTCTGTTAATGTGAGATTGAATCATAGAACTCATAAATTCTTTTAATTTTTTTTATATATACGACAAATATTCCATCTTTTTTTTTCTTTTTTTAATATATATCTAATTTGACAATGTTTTAACTTATAGATTAAGAATAAAATATAAATTAAGAGAGAATGAGGAATAGTCACTACAAATAACTATCGGAAGAGAATTGGAAAAATAGCGACGGGGTATGTTGGTCGCCAAGCCGTCGCTAAAAGCTTTTATTTTTTAAATTTTTTTTAAAAAGTATTTAGCGACCAGGATGGTGGTCGCTAAATGGTCGCCAGGGAAGACAATACTTTTTTTAATTTTTTAATACCTAGCGACGATCAGCATCCAAATGAAAAAGCAAATTAGCGTCGGGGAGTTGTGGTCGCTAAATGGTCGCTAAAATTTTTTTTTAAAAATTTTTGTTGAAAATATTTAGCGACCAGGTTAGTGGTCGCTAACTGGTCGCCAGGGAAGACAATACTTTTTTTATTTTTTAATACCTGGAGACGGGTAATGGTGGTCGCCATGTAAACCATACTGCAGCCAATTTTTTCCTTACTGCAGCACGCAAACTTTTTTCATTTTCAAGGATTGCCATGTAATTTTTGTTTTTAGAGAAATTAAAAGACTTTAACTTGAATGACCAATTGTAACTATTTCAACAATAAAGATATGAACGTGCAAATTAGTAAAATAAATATAATCAACTTGATTTCGCGTGGGTTATTTTATCTACAAAGAAAAACAAAGAAACAAAATTAGTATACAAACGGTTGACATAATTTTCGAGTTTTTTCATAAATATCTTGCAAAACTTAAATGCTTAACAAATTAAAAAGAGAAAAAATACCTTAATTTCGTGGGTTTTGAAGATGAACAAGACCCAAGTATTAAATTTCATGGGTTTATGAACCAAGAAGATGAAGAACTGTTAACACTACAGCGTTTTTCGATAGTTTGCAAATGAAGATGAAGAACGACTTTGAAGAAACTATTACACGTTACATTTGTGAAGCGTTTTTTCAATGGAGAAGATGATGAACAAGAACAGTAGAAGTTTGAAGTATGGAGAAGATGAAGATGAACACAAGAAACGAACACAAATCTTGATGCTTAATTAAACGTAATTTTGCGGTGTACTGAAGATGTAGAACGATACGTTGTAGTCGAGTTTTTTCAATGGGTTTGAGAGAAGTTTTGTGAAAACAGAATGGTGGGTTATTGTGTACATGAAGCGTGCTGTATACATATTACAACGGTTATTTGCTGCGGGCCCTAGCCAACCGTAGCAATTATAGCTTTTTTTAAAAAAAAACATTGCTGTAAAATGGTCATTTTAAAGATTATTTGCTGCGGTCCAAAGCTTAACCGCACTAATTAATGTTTGTGCAATGTATTTGCTGCGGTCAAGCCAAAAAAACCGCAGCAATTAATATTTTTTTTTTTGCAACTTTTTTGTCCTATTTATTGCTGCAAATATACAAAAACCGCAGCAAGTGATAAACAGCAAATACGTTTGTTTCCACTAGTGAATATTTAGTTTTGTTCAATTAACTACTCAAGAAACAAGATATTTTGATTTGGTTTTTTCTAATTCTAAATGCAAAAGGAAATTGAAATAAATATCCTTATCAATATAATAAAAGTCTAGGATAATGGAATTCCTCACTAATAGCATATGATTATTTCAACAAGAATTGCAATTTATTTTGTTGAATTGATTTACCAATGAAACTCAATTCCTCCTTTTCGGGATGATAATCAAATTAAATCGAATCAAATAGGTACTCTCAATCTCCACTTTCGTATTTCGATTGATTAACATGGCAAGATTAATATATCACTAAATCTCAACTTTCGTAATTCGATCAAGAGAAAACATTAACTTGCATTTTCATTCAAGACTAATAATATTTGCTTCCCTCAACTTTTGTAATTTTGGTTTTTAGAGAAATTAAAAGACATTAACTTGGATGAAAATAGGGCACCATATCTGCAGCTTTCGTATGACGACTGTTTTGTCTAGTCGGAAGTTTGCTTTTTTTTTTTTTTTGTAGTGAAAGTAGGCGAGAACAATTGTAATTTGTTCGTTCGTTACCTATTATATTAGTTTTGCTTAGTTTTGATATTATTGGGCTTCTACAAGTTACTTTGCCGAAATAAAAAATATTTTAGTTGTTAACTTTACAAACGAACTACTGACAAAATTTCGTCAATTCATTAGTGCCCCAGAAAACTCTGAATCTTAGATCCACCAATAATAATAATAATTTATAATAGTTACTTCAAAATTTTCTCTTCTAGTTATAATAACATTATTAATTGTAGACTCAATTAGGAACGGGAACAGCAACAAGAGGGGGGGTGAATTGTTTTTGTTACTAGTTTAAGCCTGTTTTTGCGGAATTGAATAAAATAAATAAAGCTTAAACTTAGAGCAAAATAAATGAAAGAGACAACGAGATTTTTACGTGGAAACCTTCTGGGCCTAAACAGAAGGAAAAACCACGACCCCTTGGGATTTCTAAAAACTCCACTATGTTTACGGCAATTAGTTACAATTACAATAAACACCTTACTTCACTCGATGCGAAACAACTAGGCCAACTCTTCTCTCTCAAATTGCTTTACTCAAAGCAACAAACTTAGCTTCACTAAAAACTAAACTCCACAATAGCTTCACTCAAAGCTATCTAATTTCCCCTTAGACTCACTCGAGTCTAATTACAAATTCTCTCAAAAACCCTTACAAAAAGAATAATAATTCTCTAAAATAAAATCAATAAGTTGCATAAGAAAATATTATAACTTAATTGGCATTTTTAAAACAAATTTTTCTTGTAAAAATTCTCCCAAAATTACGTATGATTTAATGGCTCATACTAAGGCAAGTTTTGAAGAATAACCGAGTCCACTATTTATAGAGCTAAAATCCCTAAGAAAAAGGAATATTCCAATCCATTATTCCATTATCAAAAAGATCATGGGAGTAATGTGGATTAACCAAACATACGGTTATTTGATTAAGTCAAATCATACAGAAATAACCGCTGTTCCCATTTGCCTAAAATAGCTTCTGTTCCCTTCAAGCAACAGTTTTTTCAATAGCTGTTCCTGTTCCAGTACTAATTGCTGGAACGTGTTTGCTATAAATAGAAACGGTTATGCTTATTAAGAATGGTTACTTGCTAACTTGTAGGTATAAAGACGGTTAAGAATGATAGCTAAGACCCATTCAACAACAACTAATTCTATTTTTAGTAAATCCAATATTTACTAAAAATAGATCCTAAAATAAAGGATCTAAGAAAATAAGGACGTTAATTCATTTTATTTAAGAAAAACGATTTGCCAATTAATTTAATAAATTACTACTGCAACAAATTAATTTTATTAAATACATTAACTAAAAATAATAATTAAAATATAATAACCAGAATTTTCAGTCAACGTAGTCAACCTTCAGCTTAGGAACAGTGCGCTGTCTCCAGACTTCAGTTTAGCTAGAACTTCCAACTTGGGAACAGTAGATCTGCTGTCTCCATTTTACATCCCAAGCGATATGCTTCTCCTAAGCTCTTTTGAAACCTTTTGACATGTACGTTTCCATAAGCTAAGTCATAGGTACAATCAACGATCATTATCACGACCGGATATCGACCTGCACACAATCTCTAAAAACATATTTGCTTAAATAAAATGTAGTCATCATCAAAACTCAAGAGGTCCAACATTATTAAATTGTAAATATTAATTAAAATATAGAATAAGTATTAATTATTTAATGTCACATGTACATAAAATCAAAGGGAAGGTAAAGGAAATCATATCGAGAAGGGAAAGTGTTTGTACTTTTATGAAAATAGTGAAAAATGTTTGCATAAATATATGAAAGAGGACATAATTATGAAAAATGTTTGCATAAATATGAAAAAAGGGCACCATATTTGCAGTTTTCGTACGACGACATAAACATTGTTTGGGAAATGTTTAGTTTTCTTCTTTTTAGCAGCTACTTTTCTGTTAATGTGAGATTGAATCATAGAACTCATAAATTCTTTTAATTTTTTTTAATATATACGACAAATATTCCATATTATTTTTCTCTTTTTTTAATATATATCTAATTTGACAATGTTTTAACTTATAGATTAAGAATAAAATATAAATTAAGAGAGAATGATGAATAGTCACTACAAATAACTATCGGAAGAGAATTGGAAAAATAGCGACGGGGTATGTTGGTCGCCAAGCCGTCGCTAAAAGCTTTTATTTTTTAATTTTTTTTAAAAATATTTAGTGACCAGGATGGTGGTCGCTAAATGGTCGCCATGGAAGACAATACTTTTTTAAATTTTTTAATACCTGGCGACGATCAGCATCCAAATGAAAAAGCAAATTAGCGACGGGGAGTTGTGGTCGCTAAAAGGTTTTTTTTTTAAATCTTTTTTGAAAATATTTAGCGACCAGGTTAGTGGTCGCTAAATGGTCGCCAGGGAAGACAGTACTTTTTTTTATTTTTTAATACCTGGCGACGGGTGATGGTGGTCGCCATGTAGTCGCCAAGTAAACCATACTGCAAATCAAAGGGAAGGTAAAGGAAATCATATCGAGAAGGGATTGTGTTTGCACTTTTATGAAAATAGTGAAAAATGTTTGCATAAATATATGAAAGAAGACATAATTGTGAAAAATGTTTGTATAAATATGAAAATAGGGCACCATATATGCAGTTTTCGTACGACGACATAAACATTGTTCGGGAAATGTTTAGTTTTCTTCTTCTTAGCAGCTACTTTTCTGTTAATGTGAGATTGAATCATAGAACTCATAAATTCTTTTAATTTTTTTAATATATACGACAAATATTCCATCTTATTTTTCTCTTTTTTTTAATATATATCTCATTTGAAAATATTTTAACTTATAGATTAAGAATAAAATATAAATTAAGAGAGAATGATGCATAGTCACTACAAATAACTATCGGAATAGAATTGGAAAAATAGCGACGGGGCATGTTGGTTGCCAAGCCGTCGCTAAAAGCTTTTATTTTTTAAAGTTTTTTTGAAAATATTTAGCGACCAGGATGGTGGTAGCTAAATAGTCGCCATGGAAGACAATACTTTTTTTAATTTTTTAATACCTGGCGACGATCAGCATCAAAATGAAAAAGCAAATTAGCGATGGGGAATTGTTGTCGCTAATATTTTTTTTAAAAAATTTTTTTTTGAAAATATTTAGCGACCAGGTTAGTGGTCGCTAACTGGTCGCCAGGGAAGACAGTACTTTTTTTTTATTTTTTAATACCTGGCGACGGGAGATGGTGGTCGCCATGTAGTCGCCAAGTAAATCATACTGCAAATCAAAGGGAAGGTAAAGGAAATCATATCGAGAAGGGAAAGTGTTTGCACTTTTATGAAAATAGTGAAAAATGTTTGTATAAATATATGAAAGAGGACATAATTGTGAAAAATGTTTGCATAAATATGAAAATAGGGCACGATATTTGCAGTTTTCGTACGACGACATAAACATTGTTCGGGAAAAGTTTAGTTTTCTTCTTCTTAGCAGCTACTTTTCTGCTAATGTGAGATTGAATGATAGAACTCATAAATTCTTTTAATTTTTTTTAAAATATACGACAAATATTCCACCTTATTTTTTTCTTTTTTTAATATATATCTCATTTGACAATATTTTAACTTATAGATTAAGAATAAAATATAAATTAAGAGAGAATGATGAATAGTCACTACAAATAACTATCGGAATAGAATTGGAAAAATAGCGATGGGGCATGTTGGTCGCCAAGCCGTCCCTAAAAGCTTTTATTTTTTAAATTTTTTTTTGAAAATATTTAGCGACCAGGATGGTGGTCGCTAAATGGTCGCCATGGAAGACAATACTTTTTTTAAATTTTTAATAACTCGCGACGATCAGCATCCAAATGAAAAAGCAAATTAGCGACGGGGAGTTGTGGTCGCTAAAAGTTTTTTTTTAGAAATTTTTTTTGAAAATATTTAGCGACCAGGTTAGTGGTCGCTAACTGGTTGCCAGGGAAGACAGTACTTTTTTTTTTTATTTTTTAATAACTGGCGACGGGTGATGGTGGTCGCCATATAGTCGCCAATAAACCATACTGCAAATCAAAGGGAAGGTAAAGGAAATCATATCGAGAAGGGAAAGTGTTTGCACTTTTATGAAAATAGTGAAAAATGTTTGCATAAATATATGAAGGAGGACATAATTGTGAAAAATGTTTGCATAAATATGAAAATAGGGCACCATATTTGCAGTTTTCGTACGACGACATAAACATTGTTCGGGAAATGTTTAGTTTTCTTCTTCTTAGCAGCTACTTTTCTGTTAATGTGAGATTGAATCATAGAACTCATAAATTCTTTTAATTTTTTTAATATATAAGACAAATATTCCATCTTATTTTTCTCTTTTTTTAATATATATCTCCTTTGACAATATTTTAACTTATAGATTAAGAATAAATTATAAATTAAGAGAGAATGATGACTAGTCACTACAAATAACTATCGGAATAGAATTGGAAAAATAGCGACGGGGTATGTTGGTCGCCAAGCCGTCGCTAAAAGCTTTTATTTTTTAAATTTTTTTTGAAAATATTTAGCGACCAGGTTAGTGGTCGCTAACTGGTCGCCAAGGAAGACAATACTTTTTTTTTTTTTAATTTTTTAATACCTGGCGACGGGTGATGGTGGTCGCCATGTAGTCGCCAAGTAAACCATACTGCAAATCAAAGAAGGTAAAGGAAATCATATCGAGAAGGTAAAGTGTTTACACTTATATGAAAATAGTGAAAAATGTTTGTATAAATATATGAAAGAGGACATAATTGTGAAAAATGTTTGCATAAATATGAAAATAGGGCACCATATTTGCAGTTTTCATACGACGACATAAACATTGTTCGGGAAATGTTTAGTTTTCTTCTTCTTAGCAGCTACTTTTCTGTTAATGTGAGATTGAATCATAGCACTCATAAATTCTTTTAATTTTTTTTAAAATATACGACAAATATTCCACCTTATTTTTCTCTTTTTTTAATATATATCTCATTTGACAATATTTTAACTTATAGATTAAGAATAAAATATAAATTAAGAGAGAATGATGAATAGTCACTACAAATAACTATCGGAATAGAATTGGAAAAATAGCGACGGGGCATGTTGGTCGTCAAGCCGTCGCTAAAAGCTTTTATTTTTTAATTTGTTTTTTAAAATATTTAGCGACCAGGATGATGGTCGCTGAATGGTCGCCATGGAAGACAATACTTTTTTTATTTTTTTAATACCTGGCGACGATCAGCATCCAAATGAAAAAGCAAATTAGCGACGGGAAATTGTAGTCGCTAAAAGTGTTTTTTTTTTTTAAATTTTTTTTGAAAATATTTAGCGACCAGGTTAGTGGTCGCTAACTTTTGGCCAGGGAAGACAGTACTTTTTTTTTTATTTTTTAATACCTGGCGACGGGTGATGGTGGTCGCCATATAGTCGCCAAGTAAACCATACTGCAAATCAAAGGGAAGGTAAAGGAAATCATATCGAGAAGGGAAAGTGTTTGCACTTTTATGAAAATAGTGAAAAATGTTTGCATAAATATATGAAAGAGGACATAATTGTGAAAAATGTTTGCATAAATATGAAAATAGGGCACCATATTTGCAGTTTTCGTACGACGACATAAACATTGTTCGGGAAATGTTTAGTTTACTTCTTCTTAGCAGCTACTTTTCTGTTAATGTGAGATTGAATGATAGAACTCATAAATTCTGTTAATTTTTTTTAAAATATACGACAAATATTCCACCTTATTTTTCTCTTTTTTTAATATATATCTCATTTGACAATATTTTAACTTATAGATTAAGAATAAAATATAAATTAAGAGAGAATGATGAATAGTCACTACAAATAACTATCGGAATAGAATTGGAAAAATAGCGACGTGGCATGTTGGTCGCCAAGCCGTCCCTAAAAGCTGTTATTTTTTAAATTTTTTTTGAAAATATTTAGCGACCAGGATGGTGGTCGCTAAATGGTCGCCATGGAAGACAATACTTTTTTTAATTTTTTAATAACTCGCGACGATCAGCATCCAAATGAAAAAGCAAATTAGCGACGGGGAGTTGTGGTCGCTTAAAGTTTTTTTTTAGAAATTTTTTTTGAAAATATTTAGCGACCAGGTTAGTGGTCGCTAACTGGTTGCCAGGGAAGACAGTACTTTTTTTTTTTTTTTTACTAACTGGCGACGGGTGATGGTGGTCGCCATGTAGTCGCCAATAAACCATACTGCAAATCAAAGGGAAGGTAAAGGATATCATATCGAGAAGGGAAAGTGTTTGCACTTTTATGAAAATAGTGAAAAATGTTTGCATAAATATATGAAAGAGGACATAATTGTGAAAAATGTTTGCATAAATATGAAAATAGGGCACCATATTTGCAGTTTTCGTACGACGACATAAACATTGTTCGGGAAATGTTTAGTTTTCTTCTTCTTAGTAGCTACTTTTCTTTTAATGTGAGATTGAATCATAGAACTCATAAATTCTTTTAATTTTCTTTAATATATATGACAAATATTCCATCTTATTTTTCTCTTTTTTTAATATATATCACATTTGACAATATTTTAACTTATAGATTAAGAATAAAATATAAATTAAGAGAGAATGATGAATAGTCACTACAAATAACTATCGGAATAGAATTGGAAAAATAGCGACGAGGCATGTTGGTCGCCAAGCCGTCGCTAAAAGCTTTTATTTTTTAAATTTTTTTTGAAAATATTTAGCGACCAGGATGGTGGTAGCTAAATGGTCGCCATGGAAGACAATACTTTTTTTAATTTTTTAATACCCGGCGACGATTAGCATCAAAATGAAAAAGCAAATTAGCGACGGGGAGTTGTTGTCGCTAAAAGTTTTTTTTAAAAATTTTTTTTTGAAAATATTTAGCGACCAGGTTAGTGGTCGCTAACTGGTCGCCAGGGAAGACAGTACTTTTTTTTTATTTTTTAATACCTGGCGACGGGTGATGGTGGTCGCCATGTAGTCGCCAAGTAAACCATACTGCAAATCAAAGGGAAGGTAAAGGAAATCATATCGAGAAGGGAAAGTGTTTGCACTTTTATGAAAATAGTGAAAAATGTTTGCATAAATATATGAAAAAGGACATAATTGTGAAAAGTGTTTGCATAAATATGAAAATAGGGCACCATATTTGCAGTTTTCGTACGACGACATAAACATTGTTCGGGAAAAGTTTAGTTTTCTTCTTCTTAGCAGCTACTTTTCTGTTAATGTGAGATTGAATGATAGAACTCATAAATTCTTTTAATTTTTTTTAAAATATACGCAAATATTCCACCTTATTTTTCTCTTTTTTTAATATATATCTCATTTGACAATATTTTAACTTATAGATTAAGAATAAAATATAAATTAAGAGAGAATGATGAATAGTCACTACAAATAACTATCGGAATAGAATTGGAAAAATAGCGACGGGGCATGTTGGTCGCCAAGCCGTCCCTAAAAGCTTTTATTTTTTAAATTTTTTTTGAAAATATTTAGCGACCAGGATGGTGGTCGCTAAATGGTCGCCATGGAAGACAATACTTTTTTTAATTTTTTAATAACTCGCGACGATCAGCATCCAAATGAAAAAGCAAATTAGCGACGGGGAGTTGTGGTCGCTAAAAGTTTTTTTTTAGAAATTTTTTTTGAAAATATTTAGCGACCAAGTTAGTGGTCGCTAACTGGTTGCCAGGGAAGACAGTACTTTGTTTTTATTTTTTAATACCTGGCGACGGGTGATGGTGGTCGCCATGTAGTCGACAAGTAAACCATACTGCAAATCAAAGGGAAGGTAAAGGAAATCATATCGAGAAGGGAAAGTGTTTGCACTTTTATGAAAATAGTGAAAAATGTTTGCATAAATATATGAAAAAGGACATAATTGTGAAAAATGTTTGCATAAATATGAAAATAGGGCACCATATTTGCAGTTTTCGTACGACGACATAAACATTGTTCGGGAAAAGTTTAGTTTTCTTCTTCTTAGCAGCTACTTTTCTGTTAATGTGAGATTGAATGATAGAACTCATAAATTCTTTTAATTTTTTTTAAAATATACGCAAATATTCCACCTTATTTTTCTCTTTTTTTAATATATATCTCATTTGACAATATTTTAACTTATAGATTAAGAATAAAATATAAATTAAGAGAGAATGATGAATAGTCACTACAAATAACTATCGGAATAGAATTGGAAAAATAGCGACGGGGCATGTTGGTCGCCAAGCCGTCCCTAAAAGCTTTTATTTTTTAAATTTTTTTTGAAAATATTTAGCGACCAGGATGGTGGTCGCTAAATGGTCGCCATGGATGACAATACTTTTTTTAATAATTTAATAACTCGCGACGATCAGCATCCAAATGAAAAAGCAAATTAGCGACGGGGAGTTGTGGTCGCTAAAAGTTTTTTTTTAGAAATTTTTTTTGAAAATATTTAGCGACCAGGTTAGTGGTCGCTAACTGGTTGCCAGGGAAGACAGTACTTTGTTTTTATTTTTTAATACCTGGCGACGGGTGATGGTGGTCGCCATGTAGTCGCCAAGTAAACGATACTGCAAATCAAAGGGAAGGTAAAGGAAATCATATCGAGAAGGGAAAGTGTTTGCACTTTTATGAAAATAGTGAAAAATGTTTGCATAAATATATGAAAAAGGACATAATTGTGAAAAATGTTTGCATAAATATGAAAATAGGGCACCATATTTGCAGTTTTCGTACGACGACATAAACATTGTTCGGGAAAAGTTTAGTTTTCTTCTTCTTAGCAGCTACTTTTCTGTTAATGTGAGATTGAATGATAGAACTCATAAATTCTTTTAATTTTTTTTAAAATATACGCAAATATTCCACCTTATTTTTCTCTTTTTTTAATATATATCTCATTTGACAATATTTTAACTTATAGATTAAGAATAAAATATAAATTAAGAGAGAATGATGAATAGTCACTACAAATAACTATCGGAATAGAATTGGAAAAATAGCGACGGGGCATGTTGGTCGCGAAGCCGTCCCTAAAAGCTTTTATTTTTTAAATTTTTTTTGAAAATATTTAGCGACCAGGATGGTGGTCGCTAAATGGTCGCCATGGAAGACAATACTTTTTTTAATTTTTTAATAACTCGCGACGATCAGCATCCAAATGAAAAAGCAAATTAGCGACGGGGAATTGTGGTCGCTAAAAGTTTTTTTTTAGAAATTTTTTTTGAAAATATTTAGCGACCAGGTTAGTGGTCGCTAACTGGTTGCCAGGGAAGACATTACTTTTTTTTTATTTTTTAATACCTGGCGACGGGTGATGGTGGTCGCCATGTAGTCGCCAAGTAAACCATACTGCAAATCAAAGGGAAGGTAAAGGAAATCATATCGAGAAGGGAAAGTGTTTGCACTTTTATGAAAATAGTGAAAAATGTTTGCATAAATATATGAAAAAGGACATAATTGTGAAAAATGTTTGCATAAATATGAAAATAGGGCACCATATTTGCAGTTTTCGTACGACGACATAAACATTGTTCGGGAAAAGTTTAGTTTTCTTCTTCTTAGCAGCTACTTTTCTGTTAATGTGAGATTGAATGATAGAACTCATAAATTCTTTTAAATTTTTTTAAAATATACGCAAATATTCCACCTTATTTTTCTCTTTTTTTAATATATATCTCATTTGACAATATTTTAACTTATAGATTAAGAATAAAATATAAATTAAGAGAGAATGATGAATAGTCACTACAAATAACTATCGGAATAGAATTGGAAAAATAGCGACGGGGCATGTTGGTCGCCAAGCCGTCGCTAAAAGCTTTTATTTTTTAAATTTTTTTTGAAAATATTTAGCGACCAGGATGGTGGTAGCTAAATGGTCGCCATGGAAGACAATACTTTTTTTAATTTTTTAATACCTGGCGACGATCAGCATCAAAATGAAAAAGCAAATTAGCGACGGGGAGTTGTTGTCGCTAAAAGTTTTTTTTAAAAATTTTTTTTTGAAAATATTTAGCGACCAGGTTAGTGGTCGCTAACTGGTCGCCAGGGAAGACAGTACTTTTTTTTTTATTTTTTAATACCTGGCGACGGGTGATGGTGGTCGCCATGTAGTCGCCAAGTAAACCATACTGCAAATCAAAGGGAAGGTAAAGGAAATCATATCGAGAAGGGAAAGTGTTTGCACTTTTATGAAAATAGTGAAAAATGTTTGCATAAATATATGAAAAAGGACATAATTGTGAAAAATGTTTGCATAAATATGAAAATAGGGCACCATATTTGCAGTTTTCGTACGACGACATAAACATTGTTCGGGAAAAGTTTAGTTTTCTTCTTCTTAGCAGCTACTTTTCTGTTAATGTGAGATTGAATGATAGAACTCATAAATTCTTTTAAATTTTTTTAAAATATACGCAAATATTCCACCTTATTTTTCTCTTTTTTTAATATATATCTCATTTGACAATATTTTAACTTATAGATTAAGAATAAAATATAAATTAAGAGAGAATGATGAATAGTCACTACAAATAACTATCGGAATAGAATTGGAAAAATAGCGACGGGGCATGTTGGTCGCCAAGCCGTCGCTAAAAGCTTTTATTTTTTAAATTTTTTTTGAAAATATTTAGCGACCAGGATGGTGGTAGCTAAATGGTCGCCATGGAAGACAATACTTTTTTTAATTTTTTAATACCTGGCGACGATCAGCATCAAAATGAAAAAGCAAATTAGCGACGGGGAGTTGTTGTCGCTAAAAGTTTTTTTTAAAAATTTTTTTTTGAAAATATTTAGCGACCAGGTTAGTGGTCGCTAACTGGTCGCCAGGGAAGACAGTACTTTTTTTTTTATTTTTTAATACCTGGCGACGGGTGATGGTGGTCGCCATGTAGTCGCCAAGTAAACCATACTGCAAATCAAAGGGAAGGTAAAGGAAATCATATCGAGAAGGGAAAGTGTTTGCACTTTTATGAAAATAGTGAAAAATGTTTGCATAAATATATGAAAAAGGACATAATTGTGAAAAATGTTTGCATAAATATGAAAATAGGGCACCATATTTGCAGTTTTCTTACGACGACATAAACATTGTTCGGGAAAAGTTTAGTTTTCTTCTTCTTAGCAGCTACTTTTCTGTTAATGTGAGATTGAATGATAGAACTCATAAATTCTTTTAATTTTTTTTAAAATATACGCAAATATTCCACCTAATTTTTCTCTTTTTTTAATATATATCTCATTTGACAATATTTTAACTTATAGATTAAGAATAAAATATAAATTAAGAGAGAATGATGAATAGTCACTACAAATAACTATCGGAATAGAATTGGAAAAATAGCGACGGGGCATGTTGGTCGCCAAGCCGTCGCTAAAAGCTTTTATTTTTTAAATTTTTTTTGAAAATATTTAGCGACCAGGATGGTGGTAGCTAAATGGTCGCCATGGAAGACAATACTTTTTTTAATTTTTTAATACCTGGCGACGATCAGCATCAAAATGAAAAAGCAAATTAGCGACGGGGAGTTGTTGTCGCTAAAAGTTTTTTTTAAAAATTTTTTTTTGAAAATATTTAGCGACCAGGTTAGTGGTCGCTAACTGGTCGCCAGGGAAGACAGTACTTTTTTTTTATTTTTTAATACCTGGCGACGGGTGATGGTGGTCGCCATGTAGTCGCCAAGTAAACCATACTGCAAATCAAAGGGAAGGTAAAGGAAATCATATCGAGAAGGGAAAGTGTTTGCACTTTTATGAAAATAGTGAAAAATGTTTGCATAAATATATGAAAAAGGACATAATTGTGAAAAATGTTTGCATAAATATGAAAATAGGGCACCATATTTGCAGTTTTCTTACGACGACATAAACATTGTTCGGGAAAAGTTTAGTTTTCTTCTTCTTAGCAGCTACTTTTCTGTTAATGTGAGATTGAATGATAGAACTCATAAATTCTTTTAATTTTTTTTAAAATATACGCAAATATTCCACCTTATTTTTCTCTTTTTTTAATATATATCTCATTTGACAATATTTTAACTTATAGATTAAGAATAAAATATAAATTAAGAGAGAATGATGAATAGTCACTACAAACAACTATCGGAATAGAATTGGAAAAATAGCGACGGGGCATGTTGGTCGCCAAGCCGTCGCTAAAAGCTTTTATTTTTAAAATTTTTTTTGAAAATATTTAGCGACCAGGATGCTGGTCGCTAAATGGTCGCCATGGAAGACAATACTTTTTTTAATTTTTTAATAACTCGTGACGATCAGCATCCAAATGAAAAAGCAAATTAGCGACGGGGAGTTGTGGTCGCTAAAAGTTTTTTTTTAGAAATTTTTTTTGAAAATATTTAGCGACCAAGTTAGTGGTCGCTAACTGGTTGCCAGGGAAGACAGTACTTTTTTTTTATTTTTTAATACCTGGCGACGGGTGATGGTGGTCGCCATGTAGTCGACAAGTAAACCATACTGCAAATCAAAGGGAAGGTAAAGGAAATCATATCGAGAAAGGAAAGTGTTTGCACTTTTATGAAAATAGTGAAAAATGTTTGCATAAATATATGAAAAAGGACATAATTGTGAAAAATGTTTGCATAAATATGAAAATAGGGCACCATATTTGCAGTTTTCGTACGACGACATAAACATTGTTCGGGAAAAGTTTAGTTTTCTTCTTCTTTGCAGCTACTTTTCTGTTAATGTGAGATTGAATGATAGAACTCATAAATTCTTTTAATTTTTTTTAAAATATACGCAAATATTCCACCTTATTTTTCTCTTTTTTTAATATATATCTCATTTGACAATATTTTAACTTATAGATTAAGAATAAAATATAAATTAAGAGAGAATGATGAATAGTTACTACAAATAACTATCGGAATAGAATTGGAAAAATAGCGACGGGGCATGTTGGTCGCCAAGCCGTCCCTAAAAGCTTTTATTTTTTAAATTTTTTTTGAAAATATTTAGCGACCAGGATGGTGGTCGCTAAATGGTCGCCATGGAAGACAATACTTTTTGTAATTTTTTAATAACTCGCGACGATCAGCATCCAAATGAAAAAGCAAATTAGCGACGGGGAGTTGTGGTCGCTAAAAGTTTTTTTTTAGAAATTTTTTTTGAAAATATTTAGCGACCAGGTTAGTGGTCGCTAACTGGTTGCCAGGGAAGACAGTACTTTTTTTTTATTTTTTAATACCTGGCGACGGGTGATGGTGGTCGCCATGTAGTCGCCAAGTAAACCATACTGCAAATCAAAGGGAAGGTAAAGGAAATCATATCGAGAAGGGAAAGTGTTTGCACTTTTATGAAAATAGTGAAAAATGTTTGCATAAATATATGAAAAAGGACATAATTGTGAAAAATGTTTGCATAAATATGAAAATAGGGCACCATATTTGCAGTTTTCGTACGACGACATAAACATTGTTCGGGAAAAGTTTAGTTTTCTTCTTCTTTGCAGCTACTTTTCTGTTAATGTGAGATTGAATGATAGAACTCATAAATTCTTTTAATTTTTTTTAAAATATACGCAAATATTCCACCTTATTTTTCTCTTTTTTTAATATATATCTCATTTGACAATATTTTAACTTATAGATTAAGAATAAAATATAAATTAAGAGAGAATGATGAATAGTCATTACAAATAACTATCGGAATAGAATTGGAAAAATAGCGACGGGGCATGTTGGTCGCCAAGCCGTCGCTAAAAGCTTTTATTTTTTAAATTTTTTTTGAAAATATTTAGCGACCAGGATGGTGGTCCCTAAATGGTCGCCATGGAAGACAATACTTTTTGTAATTTTTTAATAACTCGCGACGATCAGCATCCAAATGAAAAAGCAAATTAGCGACGGGGAGTTGTGGTCGCTAAAAGTTTTTTTTTAGAAATTTTTTTTGAAAATATTTAGCGACCAGGTTAGTGGTCGCTAACTGGTTGCCAGGGAAGACAGTACTTTTTTTTTATTTTTTAATACCTGGCGACGGGTGATGGTGGTCGCCATGTAGTCGCCAAGTAAACCATACTGCAAATAAAAGGGAAAGTAAAGGAAATCATATCGAGAAGGGAAAGTGTTTGCACTTTTATGAAAATAGTGAAAAATGTTTGCATAAATATATGAAAAAGGACATAATTGTGAAAAATGTTTGCATAAATATGAAAATAGGGCACCATATTTGCAGTTTTCGTACGACGACATAAACATTGTTCGGGAAAAGTTTAGTTTTCTTCTTCTTTGCAGCTACTTTTCTGTTAATGTGAGATTGAATGATAGAACTCATAAATTCTTTTAATTTTTTTTAAAATATACGCAAATATTCCACCTTATTTTTCTCTTTTTTTAATATATATCTCATTTGACAATATTTTAACTTATAGATTAAGAATAAAATATAAATTAAGAGAGAATGATGAATAGTCATTACAAATAACTATCGGAATAGAATTGGAAAAATAGCGACGGGGCATGTTGGTCGCCAAGCCGTCGCTAAAAGCTTTTATTTTTTAAATTTTTTTTGAAAATATTTAGCGACCAGGATGGTGGTCCCTAAATGGTCGCCATGGAAGACAATACTTTTTTTAATTTTTTAATACCTGGCGACGATCAGCATCCAAATGAAAAAGCAAATTAGCGACGGGGAGTTGTGGTCGCTAAAAGTTTTTTTTTATAAATTTTTTTTGAAAATATTTAGCGACCAGGTTAGTGGTCGCTAACTGGTCGCCAGGGAAGACAGTACTTTTTTTTTTTTTTTAATAGCTGGCGACGGGTGATGGTGGTCGCCATGTAGTCGCCAAGTAAACCATACTGCAAATCAAAAGGAAGGTAAAGGAAATCATATCGAGAAGGGAAAGTGTTTGCACTTTTATGAAAATAGTGAAAAATGTTTGCATAAATATATGAAAGAGGACATAATTGTGAAAAATGTTTGCATAAATATGAAAATAGGGCACCATATTTGCAGTTTTCGTACGACGACATAAAAATTGTTCGCGAAATGTTTAGTTTTCTTCTTCTTAGCAGCTACTTTTCTGTTAATGTGAGACTGAATCATAGAACTCATAAATTCTATTAATTTTTTTTAATATATACAACAAATATTCCATCTTATTTTTCTCTCTTTTTTTAATATATATCTCATTTGACAATATTTTAACTTATAGATTCAGAATAAAATATAAATTAAGAGAGAATGATGAATAGTCACTACAAATAACTATCGGAATAGAATTGGAAAAATAGCGACGGGGCATGTTGGTCGCCAAGCCGTCGCTAAAAGCTTTTATTTTTAAAATTTTTTTTTGAAAATATTTAGCGACCAGGATGGTGGTAGCTAAATGGTCGCCATGGAAGACAATACTTTTTTTAATTTTTTAATACCTGGCGACGATCAGCATCAAAATGAAAAAGCAAATTAGCGACGGGGAGTTGTTGTCGCTAAAAGTTTTTTTTAAAAATTTTTTTTTGAAAATATTTAGCGACCAGGTTAGTGGTCGCTAACTGGTCGCCAGGGAAGACAGTACTTTTTTTTTTATTTTTTAATACCTGGCGACGGGTGATGGTGGTCGCCATGTAGTCGCCAAGTAAACCATACTGCAAATCAAAGGGAAGGTAAAGGAAATCATATCGAGAAGGGAAAGTGTTTGCACTTTTATGAAAATAGTGAAAAATGTTTGCATAAATATATGAAAAAGGACATAATTGTGAAAAATGTTTGCATAAATATGAAAATAGGGCACCATATTTGCAGTTTTCGTACGACGACATAAACATTGTTCGGGAAAAGTTTAGTTTTCTTCTTCTTAGCAGCTACTTTTCTGTTAATGTGAGATTGAATGATAGAACTCATAAATTCTTTTAAATTTTTTTAAAATATACGCAAATATTCCACCTTATTTTTCTCTTTTTTTAATATATATCTCATTTGACAATATTTTAACTTATAGATTAAGAATAAAATATAAATTAAGAGAGAATGATGAATAGTCACTACAAATAACTATCGGAATAGAATTGGAAAAATAGCGACGGGGCATGTTGGTCGCCAAGCCGTCGCTAAAAGCTTTTATTTTTTAAATTTTTTTTGAAAATATTTAGCGACCAGGATGGTGGTAGCTAAATGGTCGCCATGGAAGACAATACTTTTTTTAATTTTTTAATACCTGGCGACGATCAGCATCAAAATGAAAAAGCAAATTAGCGACGGGGAGTTGTTGTCGCTAAAAGTTTTTTTAAAAAATTTTTTTTTGAAAATATTTAGCGACCAGGTTAGTGGTCGCTAACTGGTCGCCAGGGAAGACAGTACTTTTTTTTTTATTTTTTAATACCTGGCGACGGGTGATGGTGGTCGCCATGTAGTCGCCAAGTAAACCATACTGCAAATCAAAGGGAAGGTAAAGGAAATCATATCGAGAAGGGAAAGTGTTTGCACTTTTATGAAAATAGTGAAAAATGTTTGCATAAATATATGAAAAAGGACATAATTGTGAAAAATGTTTGCATAAATATGAAAATAGGGCACCATATTTGCAGTTTTCTTACGACGACATAAACATTGTTCGGGAAAAGTTTAGTTTTCTTCTTCTTAGCAGCTACTTTTCTGTTAATGTGAGATTGAATGATAGAACTCATAAATTCTTTTAATTTTTTTTAAAATATACGCAAATATTCCACCTAATTTTTCTCTTTTTTTAATATATATCTCATTTGACAATATTTTAACTTATAGATTAAGAATAAAATATAAATTAAGAGAGAATGATGAATAGTCACTACAAATAACTATCGGAATAGAATTGGAAAAATAGCGACGGGGCATGTTGGTCGCCAAGCCGTCGCTAAAAGCTTTTATTTTTTAAATTTTTTTTGAAAATATTTAGCGACCAGGATGGTGGTAGCTAAATGGTCGCCATGGAAGACAATACTTTTTTTAATTTTTTAATACCTGGCGACGATCAGCATCAAAATGAAAAAGCAAATTAGCGACGGGGAGTTGTTGTCGCTAAAAGTTTTTTTTAAAAATTTTTTTTTGAAAATATTTAGCGACCAGGTTAGTGGTCGCTAACTGGTCGCCAGGGAAGACAGTACTTTTTTTTTATTTTTTAATACCTGGCGACGGGTGATGGTGGTCGCCATGTAGTCGCCAAGTAAACCATACTGCAAATCAAAGGGAAGGTAAAGGAAATCATATCGAGAAGGGAAAGTGTTTGCACTTTTATGAAAATAGTGAAAAATGTTTGCATAAATATATGAAAAAGGACATAATTGTGAAAAATGTTTGCATAAATATGAAAATAGGGCACCATATTTGCAGTTTTCTTACGACGACATAAACATTGTTCGGGAAAAGTTTAGTTTTCTTCTTCTTAGCAGCTACTTTTCTGTTAATGTGAGATTGAATGATAGAACTCATAAATTCTTTTAATTTTTTTTAAAATATACGCAAATATTCCACCTTATTTTTCTCTTTTTTTAATATATATCTCATTTGACAATATTTTAACTTATAGATTAAGAATAAAATATAAATTAAGAGAGAATGATGAATAGTCACTACAAACAACTATCGGAATAGAATTGGAAAAATAGCGACGGGGCATGTTGGTCGCCAAGCCGTCGCTAAAAGCTTTTATTTTTAAAATTTTTTTTGAAAATATTTAGCGACCAGGATGCTGGTCGCTAAATGGTCGCCATGGAAGACAATACTTTTTTTAATTTTTTAATAACTCGTGACGATCAGCATCCAAATGAAAAAGCAAATTAGCGACGGGGAGTTGTGGTCGCTAAAAGTTTTTTTTTAGAAATTTTTTTTGAAAATATTTAGCGACCAAGTTAGTGGTCGCTAACTGGTTGCCAGGGAAGACAGTACTTTTTTTTTATTTTTTAATACCTGGCGACGGGTGATGGTGGTCGCCATGTAGTCGACAAGTAAACCATACTGCAAATCAAAGGGAAGGTAAAGGAAATCATATCGAGAAAGGAAAGTGTTTGCACTTTTATGAAAATAGTGAAAAATGTTTGCATAAATATATGAAAAAGGACATAATTGTGAAAAATGTTTGCATAAATATGAAAATAGGGCACCATATTTGCAGTTTTCGTACGACGACATAAACATTGTTCGGGAAAAGTTTAGTTTTCTTCTTCTTTGCAGCT
This sequence comes from Amaranthus tricolor, assembly GCF_026212465.1. Lineage (NCBI taxonomy): Eukaryota > Viridiplantae > Streptophyta > Magnoliopsida > Caryophyllales > Amaranthaceae > Amaranthus > Amaranthus tricolor. Next base: position 10,349,686 of record NC_080048.1, read on the forward strand.
ACTTTTCTGTTAATGTGAGATTGAATGATAGAACTCATAAATTCTTTTAATTTTTTTTAAAATATACGCAAATATTCCACCTTATTTTTCTCTTTTTTTAATATATATCTCATTTGACAATATTTTAACTTATAGATTAAGAATAAAATATAAATTAAGAGAGAATGATGAATAGTTACTACAAATAACTATCGGAATAGAATTGGAAAAATAGCGACGGGGCATGTTGGTCGCCAAGCCGTCCCTAAAAGCTTTTATTTTTTAAATTTTTTTTGAAAATATTTAGCGACCAGGATGGTGGTCGCTAAATGGTCGCCATGGAAGACAATACTTTTTGTAATTTTTTAATAACTCGCGACGATCAGCATCCAAATGAAAAAGCAAATTAGCGACGGGGAGTTGTGGTCGCTAAAAGTTTTTTTTTAGAAATTTTTTTTGAAAATATTTAGCGACCAGGTTAGTGGTCGCTAACTGGTTGCCAGGGAAGACAGTACTTTTTTTTTATTTTTTAATACCTGGCGACGGGTGATGGTGGTCGCCATGTAGTCGCCAAGTAAACCATACTGCAAATCAAAGGGAAGGTAAAGGAAATCATATCGAGAAGGGAAAGTGTTTGCACTTTTATGAAAATAGTGAAAAATGTTTGCATAAATATATGAAAAAGGACATAATTGTGAAAAATGTTTGCATAAATATGAAAATAGGGCACCATATTTGCAGTTTTCGTACGACGACATAAACATTGTTCGGGAAAAGTTTAGTTTTCTTCTTCTTTGCAGCTACTTTTCTGTTAATGTGAGATTGAATGATAGAACTCATAAATTCTTTTAATTTTTTTTAAAATATACGCAAATATTCCACCTTATTTTTCTCTTTTTTTAATATATATCTCATTTGACAATATTTTAACTTATAGATTAAGAATAAAATATAAATTAAGAGAGAATGATGAATAGTCATTACAAATAACTATCGGAATAGAATTGGAAAAATAGCGACGGGGCATGTTGGTCGCCAAGCCGTCGCTAAAAGCTTTTATTTTTTAAATTTTTTTTGAAAATATTTAGCGACCAGGATGGTGGTCCCTAAATGGTCGCCATGGAAGACAATACTTTTTGTAATTTTTTAATAACTCGCGACGATCAGCATCCAAATGAAAAAGCAAATTAGCGACGGGGAGTTGTGGTCGCTAAAAGTTTTTTTTTAGAAATTTTTTTTGAAAATATTTAGCGACCAGGTTAGTGGTCGCTAACTGGTTGCCAGGGAAGACAGTACTTTTTTTTTATTTTTTAATACCTGGCGACGGGTGATGGTGGTCGCCATGTAGTCGCCAAGTAAACCATACTACAAATAAAAGGGAAAGTAAAGGAAATCATATCGAGAAGGGAAAGTGTTTGCACTTTTATGAAAATAGTGAAAAATGTTTGCATAAATATATGAAAAAGGACATAATTGTGAAAAATGTTTGCATAAATATGAAAATAGGGCACCATATTTGCAGTTTTCGTACGACGACATAAACATTGTTCGGGAAAAGTTTAGTTTTCTTCTTCTTTGCAGCTACTTTTCTGTTAATGTGAGATTGAATGATAGAACTCATAAATTCTTTTAATTTTTTTTAAAATATACGCAAATATTCCACCTTATTTTTCTCTTTTTTTAATATATATCTCATTTGACAATATTTTAACTTATAGATTAAGAATAAAATATAAATTAAGAGAGAATGATGAATAGTCATTACAAATAACTATCGGAATAGAATTGGAAAAATAGCGACGGGGCATGTTGGTCGCCAAGCCGTCGCTAAAAGCTTTTATTTTTTAAATTTTTTTTGAAAATATTTAGCGACCAGGATGGTGGTCCCTAAATGGTCGCCATGGAAGACAATACTTTTTTTAATTTTTTAATACCTGGCGACGATCAGCATCCAAATGAAAAAGCAAATTAGCGACGGGGAGTTGTGGTCGCTAAAAGTTTTTTTTTATAAATTTTTTTTGAAAATATTTAGCGACCAGGTTAGTGGTCGCTAACTGGTCGCCAGGGAAGACAGTACTTTTTTTTTTTTTTTAATAGCTGGCGACGGGTGATGGTGGTCGCCATGTAGTCGCCAAGTAAACCATACTGCAAATCAAAAGGAAGGTAAAGGAAATCATATCGAGAAGGGAAAGTGTTTGCACTTTTATGAAAATAGTGAAAAATGTTTGCATAAATATATGAAAGAGGACATAATTGTGAAAAATGTTTGCATAAATATGAAAATAGGGCACCATATTTGCAGTTTTCGTACGACGACATAAAAATTGTTCGCGAAATGTTTAGTTTTCTTCTTCTTAGCAGCTACTTTTCTGTTAATGTGAGACTGAATCATAGAACTCATAAATTCTATTAATTTTTTTTAATATATACAACAAATATTCCATCTTATTTTTCTCTCTTTTTTTAATATATATCTCATTTGACAATATTTTAACTTATAGATTCAGAATAAAATATAAATTAAGAGAGAATGATGAATAGTCACTACAAATAACTATCGGAATAGAATTGGAAAAATAGCGACGGGGCATGTTGGTCGCCAAGCCGTCGCTAAAAGCTTTTATTTTTAAAATTTTTTTTTGAAAATATTTAGCGACCAGGATGGTGGTAGCTAAATGGTCGCCATGGAAGACAATACTTTTTTTAATTTTTTAATACCTGGCGACGATCAGCATCAAAATGAAAAAGCAAATTAGCGACGGGGAGTTGTTGTCGCTAAAAGTTTTTTTTAAAAATTTTTTTTTGAAAATATTTAGCGACCAGGTTAGTGGTCGCTAACTGGTCGCCAGGGAAGACAGTACTTTTTTTTGATTTTTTAATACCTGGCGACGGGTGATGGTGGTCGCCATGTAGTCGCCAAGTAAACCATACTGCAAATCAAAGGGAAGGTAAAGGAAATCATATCGAGAAGGGAAAGTGTTTGCACTTTTATGAAAATAGTGAAAAATGTTTGCATAAATATATGAAAAAGGACATAATTGTGAAAAATGTTTGCATAAATATGAAAATAGGGCACCATATTTGCAGTTTTCGTACGACGACATAAACATTGTTCGGGAAAAGTTTAGTTTTCTTCTTCTTAGCAGCTACTTTTCTGTTAATGTGAGATTGAATGATAGAACTCATAAATTCTTTTAATTTTTTTTAAAATATACGCAAATATTCCACCTTATTTTTCTCTTTTTTTAATATATATCTCATTTGACAATATTTTAACTTATAGATTAAGAATAAAATATAAATTAAGAGAGAATGATGAATAGTCACTACAAATAACTATCGGAATAGAATTGGAAAAATAGCGACGGGGCATGTTGGTCGCCAAGCCGTCGCTAAAAGCTTTTATTTTTTAAATTTTTTTTGAAAATATTTAGCGACCAGGATGGTGGTCCCTAAATGGTCGCCATGGAAGACAATACTTTTTTTAATTTTTTAATACCTGGCGACGATCAGCATCCAAATGAAAAAGCAAATTAGCGACGGGGAGTTGTGGTCGCTAAAAGTTTTTTTTTATAAATTTTTTTTGAAAATATTTAGCGACCAGGTTAGTGGTCGCTAACTGGTCGCCAGGGAAGACAATACTTTTTTTTTTTTTTAATAGCTGGCGACGGGTGATGGTGGTCGCCATGTAGTCGCCAAGTAAACCATACTGCAAATCAAAAGGAAGGTAAAGGATATCATTTCGAGAAGGGAAAGTGTTTGCACTTTTATGAAAATAGTGAAAAATGTTTGCATAAATATATGAAAGAGGACATAATTGTGAAAAATGTTTGCATAAATATGAAAATAGGGCACCATATTTGCAGTTTTCGTACGACGACATAAAAATTGTTCGCGAAATGTTTAGTTTTCTTCTTCTTAGCAGCTACTTTTCTGTTAATGTGAGACTGAATCATAGAACTCATAAATTCTATTAATATTTTTTAATATATACAACAAATATTCCATCTTATTTTTCTCTTTTTTTAATATATATCTCATTTGACAATATTTTAACTTATAGATTAAGAATAAAATATAAATTAAGAGAGAATGATGAATAGTCACTACAAATAACTATCGTAATAGAATTGGAAAAATAGCGACGGGGCATGTTGGTCGCCAAGCCGTCGCTAAAAGCTTTTATTTTTTAAATTTTTTTTGAAAATATTTAGCGACCAGGATGGTGGTAGCTAAATGGTCGCCATGGAAGACAATACTTTTTTTAATTTTTTTAATACCTGGCGACGATCAGCATCAAAATGAAAAAGCAAATTAGCGACGGGGAGTTGTTGTCGCTAAAAGTTTTTTTAAAAAATTTTTTTTTGAAAATATTTAGCGACCAGGTTAGTGGTCGCTAACTGGTCGCCAGGGAAGACAGTACTTTTTTTTTATTTTTTAATACCTGGCGACGGGTGATGGTGGTCGCCATGTAGTCGCCAAGTAAACCATACTGCAAATCAAAGGGAAGGTAAAGGAAATCATATCGAGAAGGGAAAGTGTTTGCACTTTTATGAAAATAGTGAAAAATGTTTGCATAAATATATGAAAAAGGACATAATTGTGAAAAATGTTTGCATAAATATGAAAATAGGGCACCATATTTGCAGTTTTCGTACGACGACATAAACATTGTTCGGGAAAAGTTTAGTTTTCTTCTTCTTAGCAGCTACTTTTCTGTTAATGTGAGATTGAATGATAGAACTCATAAATTCTTTTAATTTTTTTTAAAATATACGCAAATATTCCACCTTATTTTTCTCTTTTTTTAATATCTATCTCATTTGACAATATTTTAACTTATAGATTAAGAATAAAATATAAATTAAGAGAGAATGATGAATAGTCACTACAAATAACTATCGGAATAGAATTGGAAAAATAGCGACGGGGCATGTTGGTCGCCAAGCCGTCCCTAAAAGCTTTTATTTTTTAAATTTTTTTTGAAAATATTTAGCGACCAGGATGGTGGTCGCTAAATGGTCGCCATGGAAGACAATACTTTTTTTAATTTTTTAATAACTCGCGACGATCAGCATCCAAATGAAAAAGCAAATTAGCGACGGGGAGTTGTGGTCGCTAAAAGTTTTTTTTTAGAAATTTTTTTTGAAAATATTTAGCGACCAAGTTAGTGGTCGCTAACTGGTTGCCAGGGAAGACAGTACTTTTTTTTTTTATTTTTTAATACCTGGCGACGGGTGATGGTGGTCGCCATGTAGTCGACAAGTAAACCATACTGCAAATCAAAGGGAAGGTAAAGGAAATCATATCGAGAAGGGAAAGTGTTTGCACTTTTATGAAAATAGTGAAAAATGTTTGCATAAATATATGAAAAAGGACATAATTGTGAAAAATGTTTGCATAAATATGAAAATAGGGCACCATATTTGCAGTTTTCGTACGACGACATAAACATTGTTCGGGAAAAGTTTAGTTTTCTTCTTCTTAGCAGCTACTTTTCTGTTAATGTGAGATTGAATGATAGAACTCATAAATTCTTTTAATTTTTTTTAAAATATACGCAAATATTCCACCTTATTTTTCTCTTTTTTTAATATATATCTCATTTGACAATATTTTAACTTATAGATTAAGAATAAAATATAAATTAAGAGAGAATGATGAATAGTCACTACAAATAACTATCGGAATAGAATTGGAAAAATAGCGACGGGGCATGTTGGTCGCCAAGCCGTCCCTAAAAGCTTTTATTTGTTAAATTTTTTTTGAAAATATTTAGCGACCAGGATGGTGGTCGCTAAATGGTCGCCATGGAAGACAATACTTTTTTTAATAATTTAATAACTCGCGACGATCAGCATCCAAATGAAAAAGCAAATTAGCGACGGGGAGTTGTGGTAGCTAAAAGTTTTTTTTTAGAAATTTTTTTTGAAAATATTTAGCGACCAGGTTAGTGGTCGCTATCTGGTTGCCAGGGAAGACAGTACTTTTTTTTTTATTTTTTAATACCTGGCGACGGGTGATGGTGGTCGCCATGTAGTCGCCAAGTAAACCATACTGCAAATCAAAGGGAAGGTAAAGGAAATCATATCGAGAAGGGAAAGTGTTTGCACTTTTATGAAAATAGTGAAAAATGTTTGCATAAATATATGAAAAAGGACATAATTGTGAAAAATGTTTGCATAAATATGAAAATAGGGCACCATATTTGCAGTTTTCGTACGACGACATATACATTGTTCGGGAAAAGTTTAGTTTTCTTCTTCTTAGCAGCTACTTTTCTGTTAATGTGAGATTGAATGATAGAACTCATAAATTCTTTTAATTTTTTTTAAAATATACGCAAATATTCCACCTTATTTTTCTCTTTTTTTAATATATATCTCATTTGACAATATTTTAACTTATAAATTAAGAATAAAATATAAATTAAGAGAGAATGATGAATAGTCACTACAAATAACTATCGGAATAGAATTGGAAAAATAGCGACGGGGCATGTTGGTCGCCAAGCCGTCCCTAAAAGCTTTTATTTTTTAAATTTTTTTTGAAAATATTTAGCGACCAGGATGGTGGTCGCTAAATGGTCGCCATGGAAGACAATACTTTTTTTAATTTTTTAATAACTCGCGACGATCAGCATCCAAATGAAAAAGCAAATTAGCGACGGGGAGTTGTGGTCGCTAAAAGTTTTTTTTTAGAAATTTTTTTTGAAAATATTTCGCGACCAGGTTAGTGGTCGCTAACTGGTTGCCAGGGAAGACAGTAATTTTTTTTTATTTTTTAATACCTGGCGACGGGTGATGGTGGTCGCCATGTAGTCGCCAAGTAAACCATACTGCAAATCAAAGGGAAGGTAAAGGAAATCATATCGAGAAGGGAAAGTGTTTGCACTTTTATGAAAATAGTGAAAAATGTTTGCATAAATATATGAAAAAGGACATAATTGTGAAAAATGTTTGCATAAATATGAAAATAGGGCACCATATTTGCAGTTTTCGTACGACGACATAAACATTGTTCGGGAAAAGTTTAGTTTTCTTCTTCTTAGCAGCTACTTTTCTGTTAATGTGAGATTGAATGATAGAACTCATAAATTCTTTTAATTTTTTTTAAAATATACGCAAATATTCCACCTTATTTTTCTCTTTTTTTAATATATATCTCATTTGACAATATTTTAACTTATAGATTAAGAATAAAATATAAATTAAGAGAGAATGATGAATAGTCACTACAAATAACTATCGGAATAGAATTGGAAAAATAGCGACGGGGCATGTTGGTCGCCAAGCCGTCCCTAAAAGCTTTTATTTTTTAAATTTTTTTTGAAAATATTTAGCGACCAGGATGGTGGTCGCTAAATGGTCGCCATGGAAGACAATACTTTTTTTAATTTTTTAATAACTCGCGACTATCAGAATCCAAATGAAAAAGCAAATTAGCGACGGGGAGTTGTGGTCGCTAAAAGTTTTTTTTTAGAAATGTTTTTTGAAAATATTTAGCGACCAGGTTAGTGGTCGCTAACTGGTTGCCAGGTAAGACGGTACTTTTTTTTTATTTTTTAATACCTGGCGACGGGTGATGGTGGTCGCCATGTAGTCGCCAAGTAAACCATACTGCAAATCAAAGGGAAGGTAAAGGAAATCATATCGAGAAGGGAAAGTGTTTGCACTTTTATTAAAATAGTGAAAAATGTTTGCATAAATATATGAAAAAGGACATAATTGTGAAAAATGTTTACATAAATATGAAAAAAGGGCACCATATTTGCAGTTTTCGTACGACGACATAAACATTGTTCGGGAAATGTTTAGTTTTCTTCTTCTTAGCAGCTACTTTTCTGTTAATGTGAGATTGAATCATAGAACTCATAAATTCTTTTAATTGTTTTTAAAATATACGACAAATATTCCACCTTTTTTTTCTCTTATTTTAATATATATCTCATTTGACAATATTTTAACTTATAGATTAAGAATAAAATATAAATTAAGAGAGAATTATGAATAGTCACTACAAATAACTATCGGAATAGAATTGGAAAAATAGCGACGGGGCATGTTGGTCGTCAAGCCGTCGCTAAAAGCTTTTATTTTTTAATTTGTTTTTTAAAATATTTAGCGACCAGGATGGTGGTCGCTAAATGGTCGCCATGGAAGACAATACATTTTTTAATTTTTTAATACCTGGCGACGATCAGCATCCAAACGAAAAAGCAAATTAGCGACTGGGAGTTGTTGTCGCTAAAAGGTTTTTTTTTTAAAAATTTTTTTTGAAAATATTTAGCGACCAGGTTAGTGGTCGCTAACTTTTGGCCAGGGAAGACAGTACTTTTTTTTTTTTATTTTTTAATACCTGGCGACGGGTGATGGTGGTCGCCATATAGTCGCCAAGTAAACCATACTGCAAATCAAAGGGATGGTAAAGGAAATCATATCGAGAAGGGAAAGTGTTTGCACTTTTATGAAAATAGTGAAAAATGTTTGCATAAATATATGAAAGAGGACATAATGTGAAAAATGTTTACATAAATATGAAAATAGGGCACCATATTTGCAGTTTTCGTACGACGAGATAAACATGGTTCGGGAAATGTTTAGTTTTCTTCTTCTTAGCAGCTACTTTTCTGTTAATGTGAGATTGAATCATAGAACTCATAAATTCTTTTAATTGTTTTTAATATATACGACAAATATTCCATCTTATTTTTCTCTTATTTTAATATATATCTCATTTGACAATATTTTAACTTATAGATTAAGAATAAAATATAAATTAAGAGAGAATTATGAATAGTCACTACAAATAACTATCGGAATAGAATTGGAAAAATAGCGACGGGGCATGTTGGTCGTCAAGCCGTCGCTAAAAGCTTTTATTTTTTAATTTGTTTTTTAAAATATTTAGCGACCAGGATGGTGGTCGCTAAATGGTCGCCATGGAAGACAATACATTTTTTAATTTTTTAATACCTGGCGACGATCAGCATCCAAACGAAAAAGCAAATTAGCGACTGGGAGTTGTTGTCGCTAAAAGGTTTTTTTTTTAAAAATTTTTTTTGAAAATATTTAGCGACCAGGTTAGTGGTCGCTAACTTTTGGCCAGGGAAGACAGTACTTTTTTTTTTTTTTTTTTTAATACCTGGCGACGGGTGATGGTGGTCGCCATATAGTCGCCAAGTAAACCATACTGCAAATCAAAGGGAAGGTAAAGGAAATCATATCGAGAAGGGAAAGTGTTTGCACTTTTATGAAAATAGTGAAAAATGTTTGCATAAATATATGAAAGAGGACATAATGTGAAAAATGTTTACATAAATATGAAAATAGGGCACCATATTTGCAGTTTTCGTACGACGAGATAAACATGGTTCGGGAAATGTTTAGTTTTCTTCTTCTTAGCAGCTACTTTTCTGTTAATGTGAGATTGAGTCATAGAACTCATAAATTCTTTTAATTGTTTTTAATATATACGACAAATATTCCATCTTATTTTTCTCTTATTTTAATATATATCTCATTTGACAATATTTTAACTTATAGATTAAGAATAAAATATAAATTAAGAGAGAATGATGAATAGTTCCTACAAATAACTATCGGAATAGAATTGGAAAAATAGCGACGGGGCATGTTGGTCGCCAAGCCGTCGCTAAAAGCTTTTATTTTTTAAATTTTTTTTGAAAATATTTAGCGACCAGGATGGTGGTCGCTAAATGGTCGCCATGGAAGACAATACTTTTTATAATTTTTTAATACCTGGCGACGATCAGCATCCAAATGAAAAAGCAAATTAGCGATGGGGAGTTGTTGTCGCTAAAAGTTTTTTTTAAAAAATTTTTTTTTTAAAATATTTAGCGACCAGGTTAGTGGTCGCTAACTGGTCGCTAGGGAAGACAGTACTTTTTTTTAATTTTTTAATACCTGGCGACGGTTGACGGTGGTCGCCATGTAGTCGCCAAGTAAATCATACTGCAAATCAAAGGGAAGGTAAAGGAAATCATATCGAGAAGGGAAAGTGTTTGCACTTTTATGAAAATAGGGAAAAATGTTTGCATAAATATATGAAAGAGGACATAATTGTGAAAAATGTTTGCATAAATATGAAAATAGGGCACCATATTTCCAGATTTCGTACGACGACATAAACATTGTTCGGGAAATGTTTAGTTTTCTTCTTCTTAGCAGCTACTTTTCTGTTAATGTGAGATTGAATCATAGAACTCATAAATTCTATTAATGTTTTTTTAATATATACAACAAATATTCCATCTTATTTTTCTCTTTTTTTAATATATATCTCATTTGACAATATTTTAACTTATATATTAAGAATAAAATATAAATTAAGAGAGAATAATGAATAGTCACTAGAAATAACTATCGGAATAGAATTGGAAAAATAGCGACGGGGCATGTTGGTCGCCAAGCCGTCGCTAAAAGATTTATTTTTTAAATTTTTTTTGAAAATATTTAGCGACCAGGTTGGTGGTCGCAAAATGGTCGCCATGGAAGACAATACTTTTTTTTAATTTTTTAATACTTGGCGACGATCAGCATCCAAATGAAAAAGCAAATTAGCGACCGGGTGTTGTTGTCGCTAAAAGTCTTTTTAAAAAATTTTTTTTTGAAAATATTTAGCGACCAGGTTAGTGGTCGCTAACTGGTCGCCAAGGAAGACAGTATTTTTCTTTTATTTTTTAATACCTGGCGACGGGTGATGGTGGTCGCCATGTAGTCGCCAAGTAAACCATACTGCAAATCAAAGGGAAGGTAAAGGAAATCATATCGAGAAGGGAAAGTGTTTGCACTTTTATGAAAATAGTGAAAAATGTTTGCATAAATATATGAAAGAGGACATAATTGTGAAAAATGTTTGCATAAATATGAAAATAGGGCACCATATTTGCAGTTTTCGTACGACGACATAAACACTGTTCGGGAAATGTTTAGTTTTCTTCTTCTTAGCAGCTACTTTTCTGTTAATGTGAGATTGAATCATAGAACTCATAAATTCTTTTAATGTTTTTTAATACGTACGACAAATATTCCATCTTATTTTTCTCTTTTTTTAATATATATATCTCATTTGACAATATTTTAACTTATAGATTAAGAATAAAATATAAATTAAGAGAGAATGATGAATAGTCACTACAAGTAACTATCGGAATAGAATTGGAAAAATAGCGACGGGGCATGTTGGTCGCCAAGCCGTCGCTAAAAGCTTTTATTTTTTAAATTTTTTTTGAAAATATTTAGCGACCAGGATAGTGGTCCCTAAATGGTCGCCATGGAAGACAATACTTTTTTTAATTTTTTAAGACCTGGCGACGATCAGCATCCAAATGAAAAAGCAAATTAACGACGGGGAGTTGTGGTCGCTAAAAGTTTTTTTTTATAAATTTTTTTTGAAAATATTTAGCGACCAGGTTAGTGGTCGCTAACTGGTCGCCAGGGAAGACAGTACTTTTCTTTTATTTTTTAATACCTGGCGACGGGTGATGGTGGTCGCCATGTAGTCGCCAAGTAAACCATACTTCAAATCAAAGGGAAGGTAAAGGAAATCATATCGAGAAGGGAAAGTGTTTGCACTTTTATGAAAATAGTGAAAAATGTTTGCATAAATATATGAAAGAGGACATAATTGTGAAAAATGTTTGCATAAATATGAAAATAGGGCACCATATTTGCAGTTTTCGTACGACGACATAAACATTGTTCGCGAAATGTTTAGTTTTCTTCTTCTTAGCAGCTACTTTTCTGTTAATGTGAGACTGAATCATAGAACTCATAAATTCTATTAATGTTTTTTTAATATATACAACAAATATTTTTCTCTTTTTTTAATATATATCTCATTTGACAATATTTTAACTTATAGATTAAGAATAAAATATAAATTAAGAGAGAATGATGAATAGTCACTACAAATAACTATCGGAATAGAATTGGAAAAATAGCGACGGGGCATGTTGGTCGCCAAGTCGTCGCTAAAAGCTTTTATTTTTTAAATTTTTTTTGAAAATATTTAGCGACCAGGATGGTGGTCGCTAAATGGTCGCCATGGAAGACAATACTTTTTTTTAATTTTTTAATACCTGGCGACGATCAGCATCCAAATGAAAAAGCGAATCAGCGACGGGGAGTTGTTGTCGCTAAAAGTCTTTTTAAAATTTTTTTTTTTGAAAATATTTAGCGACCAGGTCAGTGGTCGCTAACTGGTTGCCAGGGACGACAGTACTTTTCTTTTATTTTTTAATACCTGGCGACGGGTGATGGTGGTCGCCATGTAGTCGCCAAGTAAACCATACTGCAAATCAAAGGGAAGGTAAAGGAAATCATATCGAGAAGGGAAAGTGTTTGCACTTTTATGAAAATAGTGAAAAATGTTTGCATAAATATATGAAAGAGGACATAATTGTGAAAAATGTTTGCATAAATATGAAAATAGGGCACCATATTTGCAGTTTTCGTACGACGACATAAACACTGTTCGGAAAATGTTTAGTTTTCTTCTTCTTAGCAGCTACTTTTCTGTTAATGTGAGACTGAATCATAGAACTCATAAATTCTATTAATTTTTTTTAAAATATACGACAAATATTCCATCTTATTTTTCTCTTTTTTTAATATATATATCTCATTTGACAATATTTTAACTTATAGATTAACAATAATATATAAATTAAGAGAGAATGATGAATAGTCACTACAAATAACTATCGGAATAGAATTGGAAAAATAGCGACGGGGCATGTTGGTCGCCAATCCGTCGCTAAAAGCTTTTATTTTTTAAATTTTTTTTGAAAATATTTAGCGACCAGGATGGTGGTCCCTAAATGGTCGCCATGGAAGACAATACTTTTTTTAATTTTTTAATACCTGGCGACGATCAGCATCCAAATGAAAAAGCAAATTAGCGACGGGGAGTTGTGGTCGCTAAAAGTTTTTTTTTATAAATTTTTTTTGAAAATATTTAGCGACCAGGTTAGTGGTCGCTAACTGGTCGCCAGGGAAGACAGTACTTTTTTTTTTTTTTTTAATAGCTGGCGACGGGTGATGGTGGTCGCCATGTAGTCGCCAAGTAAACCATACTGCAAATCAAAGGGAAGGTAAAGGAAATCATATCGAGAAGGGAAAGTGTTTGCACTTTTATGAAAATAGTGAAAAATGTTTGCATAAATATATGAAAGAGGACATAATTGTGAAAAATGTTTGCATAAATATGAAAATAGGGCACCATATTTGCAGTTTTCGTACGACGACATAAACATTGTTCGCGAAATGTTTAGTTTTCTTCTTCTTAGCAGCTACTTTTCTGTTAATGTGAGACTGAATCATAGAACTCATAAATTCTATTAATTTTTTTTAATATATACAACAAATATTCCATCTTATTTTTCTCTTTTTTTAATATATATCTCATTTGACAATATTTTAACTTATAGATTAAGAATAAAATATAAATTAAGAGAGAATGATGAATAGTCACTACAAATAACTATCGGAATAGAATTGGAAAAATAGCGACGGGGCATGTTGGTCGCCAAGCCGTCGCTAAAAGCTTTTATTTTTTCAATTTTTTTTGAAAATATCTAGCGACCAGGATGGTGGTCGCTAAATGGTCGCCATGGAAGACAATACTTTTTTTTAATTTTTTAATACCTAGCGACGATCAGCATCCAAATGAAAAAGCAAATTAGCGACGGGGAGTTGTTGTCGCTAAAAGTCTTTTTTAAAAATTTTTTTTTGAAAATATTTCGCGACCAGGTTAGTGGTCGCTAACTGGTCGCCAGGGAAGACAGTACTTTTCTTTTATTTTTTAATACCTGGCGACGGGTGATGGTGGTCGCCATGTAGTCGCCAAGTAAACCATACTGCAAATCAAAGGGAAGGTAAAGGAAATCATATCGAGAAGGGAAAGTGTTTGCACTTTTATGAAAATAGTGAAAAATGTTTGCATAAATATATGAAAGAGGACATAATGGTGAAAAATGTTTGCATAAATATGAAAATAGGGCACCATATTTGCAGTTTTCGTACGACGACATAAACACTGTTCGGGAAATGTTTAGTTTTCTTCTTCTTAGCAGCTACTTTTCTGTTAATGTGAGATTGAATCATGGAAATCATAAATTCTTTTAATTTTTTTTAATATATACGACAAATATTCCATCTTATTTTTCTCTTTTTTAAATATATATATCTCATTTGACAATATTTTAACTTATAGATTAAGAATAAAATATAAATTAAGAAAGAATGATGAATAGTCACTACAAATAACTATCGGAATAGAATTGGAAAAATAGCGACAGGGCATGTTGGTCGCCAAGCCGTCGCTAAAAGCTTTTATTTTTTAAATTTTTTTTGAAAATATTTAGTGACCAGGATGGTGGTCCCTAAATGGTCGCCATGGAAGACAATACTTTTTTTAATTTTTCAATACCTGGCGACGATCAGCATCCAAATGAAAAAGCAAATTAGCGACGGGGAGTTGTGGTCGCTAAAATTTTTTTTATATAAATTTTTTTTTAAAATATTTAGCGACCAGGTTAGTGGTCGCTAACTGGTTGCAAGGGAAGACAATACTTTGTTTTTTTATTTTTTAATAACTGGCGACGGGTGATGGTGGTCGCCATGTAGTCGCCAAGTAAACCATACTGCAAATCAAAGGGAAGGTAAAGGAAATCATATCGAGAAGGGAAAGTGTTTGCACTTTTATGAAAATAGTGAAAAATGTTTGCATAAATATATGAAAGAGGACATAATTGTGAAAAATGTTTGCATAAATATGAAAATAGGGCACCATATTTGCAGTTTTCGTACGACGACATAAACACTGTTCGGGAAATGTTTAGTTTTCTTCTTCTTAGCAGCTACTTTTCTGTTAATGTGAGATTTAATCATAGAACTCATAAATTCTTTTAATGTTTTTTAATATATACGACAAATATTCCATCTTAATTTTCTCTTTTTTTAATATATATATCTCATTTGACAATATTTTAACTTATAGATTAAGAATAAAATATAAATTAAGAGAGAATGATGAATAGTCACTACAAATAACTATCGGAATAGAATTGGAAAAATAGCGACGGGGCATGTTGGTCGCCAAGCCGTCGCTAAAAGCTTTTATTTTTTAAATTTTTTTTGAAAATATTTAGTGACCAGGATGGTGGTCCCTAAATGGTCGCCATGGAAGACAATACTTTTTTTAATTTTTTAATACCTGGCGACGATCAGCATCCAAATGAAAAAGCAAATTAGCGACGGGGAGTTGTGGTCGCTAAAATTTTTTTTTTATAAATTTTTTTTTAAAATATTTAGCGACCAGGTTAGTGGTCGCTAACTGGTTGCCAGGGAAGACAATACTTTGTTTTTTTATTTTTTAATAACTGGCGACGGGTGATGGTGGTCGCCATGTAGTCGCCAAGTAAACCATACTGCAAATCAAAGGGAAGGTAAATGAAATCATATCGAGAAGGGAAAGTGTTTGCACTTTTATGAAAATAGTGAAAAATGTTTGCATAAATATATGAAAGAGGACATAATTGTGAAAAATGTTTGCATAAATATGAAAATAGGGCACCATATTTGCAGTTTTCGTACGACGACATAAACACTGTTCGGGAAATGTTTAGTTTTCTTCTTCTTAGCAGCTACTTTTCTGTTAATGTGAGATTTAATCATAGAACTCATAAATTCTTTTAATGTTTTTTAATATATACGACAAATATTCGATCTTAATTTTCTCTTTTTTTAATATATATATCTCATTTGACAATATTTTAACTTATAGATTAAGAATAAAATATAAATTAAGAGAGAATGATGAATAGTCACTACAAATAACTATCGGAATAGAATTGGAAAAATAGCGACGGGGCATGTTGGTCGCCAAGCCGTCGCTAAAAGCTTTTATTTTTTAAATTTTTTTTGAAAATACTTAGCGACCAGGATGGTGGTCCCTAAATGGTCGCCATGGAAGACAATACTTTTTTTAATTTTTTAATACCTGGCGACGATCAGCATCCAAATGAAAAAGCAAATTAGCGACGGGGAGTTGTGGTCGCTAAAAGTTTTTTTTTATAAATTTGTTTTGAAAATATTTAGCGACTAGGTTAGTGGTCGCTAACTGGTCGCCAGGGAAGACAGTACTTTTTTTTTTTTTTATTTTAATAACTGGCGACGGGTGATGGTGGTCGACATGTAGTCGCCAAGTAAACCATACTGCAAATCAAAGGGAAGGTCAAGGAAATCATATCGAGAAGGGAAAGTGTTTGCACTTTTATGAAAATAGTGAAAAATGTTTGCATAAATATATGAAAGAGGACATAATTGTGAAAAATGTTTGCATAAATATGAAAATAGGGCACCATATTTACAGTTTTCGTACGACGACATAAACACTGTTCGGGAAATGTTTAGTTTTCTTCTTCTTAGCAGCTACTTTTCTGTTAATGTGAGATTGAATCATAGAACTCATAAATTCTTTTAATGTTTTTTAATATATACGACAAATATTCCATCTTATTTTTCTCTTTTTTTAATATATATATCTCATTTGACAATATTTTAACTTATAGATTAAGAATAAAATATAAATTAAGAGAGAATGATGAATAGTCTCTACAAATAACTATCGGAATAGAATTGGAAAAATAGCGACGGGGCATGTTGGTCGCCAAGCCGTCGCTAAAAGCTTTTATTTTTTAAATTTTTTTTGAAAATATTTAGCGACCAGGATGGTGGTCCCTAAATGGTCGCCATGGAAGACAATACTTTTTTTAATTTTTTAATACCTGGCGACGATCAGCATCCAAATGAAAAAGCAAATTAGCGACGGGGAGTTGTGGTCGCTAAAAGTTTTTTTTTATAAATTTTTTTTGAAAATATTTAGCGACCAGGTTAGTGGTCGCTAACTGGTCGCCAGGGAAGACAGTACTTTTTTTTTTTTTTTTTAATAGCTGGCGACGGGTGATGGTGGTCGCCATGTAGTCGCCAAGTAAACCATACTGCAAATCAAAGGCAAGGTAAAGGAAATCATATCGAGAAGGGAAAGTGTTTGCACTTTTATGAAAATAGTGAAAAATGTTTGCATAAATATATGAAAGAGGACATAATGGTGAAAAATGTTTGCATAAATATGAAAATAGGGCACCATATTTGCAGTTTTCGTACGACGACATAAACACTGTTCGGGAAATGTTTAGTTTTCTTCTTCTTAGCAGCTACTTTTCTGTTAATGTGAGATTGAATCATGGAAATCATAAATTCTTTTAATTTTTTTTAATATATACGACAAATATTCCATCTTATTTTTCTCTTTTTTTAATATATATATCTCATTTGACAATATTTTAACTTATAGATTAAGAATAAAATATAAATTAAGAAAGAATGATGAATAGTCACTACAAATAACTATCGGAATAGAATTGGAAAAATAGCGACGGGGCATGTTGGTCGCCAAGCCGTCGCTAAAAGCTTTTATTTTTTAAATTTTTTTTGAAAATATTAGGGACCAGGATGGTGGTCCCTAAATGGTCGCCATGGAAGACAATACTTTTTTTAATTTTTTAATACCTGGCGACGATCAGCATCCAAATGAAAAAGCAAATTAGCGACGGGGAGTTGAGGTCGCTAAAATTTTTTTTTTATAAATTTTTTTTTATAATATTTAGCGACCAGGTTAGTGGTCGCTAACTGGTTGCCAGGGAAGACAGTACTTTGTTTTTTTATTTTTTAATACCTGGCGACGGGTGATGGTGGTCGCCATGTAGTCGCCAAGTAAACCATACTGCAAATCAAAGGGAAGGTAAAGGAAATCATATCGAGAAGGGAAAGTGTTTGCACTTTTATGAAAATAGTGAAAAATGTTTGCATAAATATATGAAAGAGGACATAATTGTGAAAAATGTTTGCATAAATATGAAAATAGGGCACCATATTTGCAGTTTTCGTACGACGACATAAACACTGTTCGGGAAATGTTTAGTTTTCTTCTTCTTAGCAGCTACTTTTCTGTTAATGTGAGATTTAATCATAGAACTCATAAATTCTTTTAATGTTTTTTAATATATACGACAAATATTCCATCTTAATTTTCTCTTTTTTTAATATATATATCTCATTTGACAATATTTTAACTTATAGATTAAGAATAAAATATAAATTAAGAGAGAATGATGAATAGTCACTACAAATAACTATCGGAATAGAATTGGAAAAATAGCGACGGGGCATGTTGGTCGCCAAGCCGTCGCTAAAAGCTTTTATTTTTTAAATTTTTTTTGAAAATACTTAGCGACCAGGATGGTGGTCCCTAAATGGTCGCCATGGAAGACAATACTTTTTTTAATTTTTTAATACCTGGCGACGATCAGCATCCAAATGAAAAAGCAAATTAGCGACGGGGAGTTGTGGTCGCTAAAAGTTTTTTTTTATAAATTTGTTTTGAAAATATTTAGCGACCAGGTTAGTGGTCGCTAACTGGTCGCCAGGGAAGACAGTACTTTTTTTTTTTTTTTTTTAATAACTGGCGACGGGTGATGGTGGTCGCCATGTAGTCGCCAAGTAAACCATACTGCAAATCAAAGGGAAGGTAAAGGAAATCATATCGAGAAGGGAAAGTGTTTGCACTTTTATGAAAATAGTGAAAAATGTTTGCATAAATATATGAAAGAGGACATAATTGTGAAAAATGTTTGCATAAATATGAAAATAGGGCACCATATTTGCAGTTTTCGTACGACGACATAAACATTTTTCGCGAAATGTTTAGTTTTCTTCTTCTTAGCAGCTACTTTTCTGTTAATGTGAGACTGAATCATAGAACTCATAAATTCTTTTAATGTTTTTTAATATATACGACAAATATTCCATCTTATTTTTCTCTTTTTTTAATATATATATCTCATTTGACAATATTTTAACTTATAGATTAAGAATAAAATATAAATTAAGAGAGAATGATGAATAGTCACTACAAATAACTATCGGAATAGAATTGGAAAAATAGCGACGGGGCATGTTGGTCGCCAAGCCGTCGCTAAAAGCTTTTATTTTTTAAATATTTTTTGAAAATATTTAGCGACCAGGATGGTGGTCCCTAAATGGTCGCCATGGAAGACAATACTTTTTTTAATTTTTTAATACCTGGCGACGATCAGCATCCAAATGAAAAAGCAAATTAGCGACGGGAAGTTGTGGTCGCTAAAAGTTTTTTTTTATAAATTTTTTTTGAAAATATTTAGCGACCAGATTAGTGGTCGCTAACTGGTCGCCAGGGAAGACAGTACTTTTTTTTTTTTTTTTTTTTAATAACTGGCGACGGGTGATGGTGGTCGCCATGTAGTCGCCAAGTAAACCATACTGCAAATCAAAGGGAAGGTAAAGGAAATCATATCGAGAAGGGAAAGTGTTTGCACTTTTATTAAAATAGTGAAAAATGTTTGCATAAATATGAAAATAGGGCACCATATTTGCAGTTTTCGTACGACGACATAAACATTGTTCGCGAAATGTTTAGTTTTCTTCTTCTTAGCAGCTACCTTTCTGTTAATGTGAGACTGAATCATAGAACTCATAAATTCTATTAATTTTTTTTAATATATACAATAAATATTCCATCTTATTTTTCTCTTTTTTTAATATATATCTCATTTGACAATATTTTAACTTATTGATTAAGAATAAAATATAAATTAAGAGAGAATGATGAATAGTCACTACAAATAACTATCGGAATAGAATTGGAAAAATAGCGACGGGGCATGTTGGTCGCCAAGCCGTCGCTAAAAGCTTTTATTTTTTAATTTTTTGAAAATATTTAGCGACCAGGATGGTGGTCGCTAAATGGTCGCCATGGAAGACAATACTTTTTTTAAATTTTTTAATACCTAGCAACGATCAGCATCCAAATGAAAAAGCAAATTAGCGACGGGGAGTTGTTGTCGCTAAAAGTCTTTTTTAAAAATTTTTTTTTGAAAATATTTAGCGACCAGGTTAGTGGTCGCTAACTGGTCGCCAGGGAAGACAGTACTTTTCTTTTATTTTTTAATAACTGGCGACGGGTGATGGTGGTCGCCATATAGTCGCCAAGTAAACCATACTGCAAATCAAAGGGAAGGTATAAAGGAAAACATATGAAGAAGGGAAAATGTTTGCACTTTTATGAAAATAGTGAAAAATGTTTGCATAAATATGTGAAAGTGGACATAATTGTGAAAAATGTTTGCATAAATATGAAAATAGGGCACCATATTTGTAGTTTTCGTACGACGACATAAACATTGTTCGGGAAATGTTTAGTTTTCTTCTTCTTAGCAGCTACTTTTCTGTTAATGTGAGATTGAATCATAGAACTCATAAATTCTTTTAATTTTTTTTAAAATAGACGACAAATATTCCACCTTATTTTTCTCTTTTTTAATATATATCTCATTTGACAATATTTTAACTTATAGATTAAGAATAAAATATAAATTAAGAGAGAATGATGAATAGTCACTACAAATAACTATCGGAATAGAATTGGAAAAATAGCGACGGGGCATGTTGGTCGCCAAGCCGTCGCTAAAAGCTTTTTTTTTAAAATTTTTTTTGAAAATATTTAGAGACCTGGATGGTGGTCGCTAAATGGTCGCCATGGAAGCAATACTTTTTTTAATTTTTTAATACCTGGCGACGATCAGCATCCAAATGAAAAAGCAAATTAGCGACGGGGAGTTGTGGTCGCTAAAAGTTTTTAAAAAAATTTTTTTTTGAAAATATTTAGCGACCAGGTTAGTGGTCGCTAACTGGTCGCCAGGGAAGACAATACTTTTTTTTTATTTTTTAATAACTGGCGACGGGTGATGGTGGTCGCCATGTAGTCGCCAAGTAAACCATACTGCAAATCAAAGGGAAGGTAAAGGAAATCATATCGAGAAGGGAAAGTGTTTGCACTTTTATGAAAATAGTGAAAAATGTTTGCATAAGTATATGAAAGAGGACATAATTGTGAAAAATGTTTGCATAAATATGAAAATAGGGCACCATATTTGCAGTTTTCGTACGACGACATAAACACTGTTCGGGAAATGTTTAGTTTTCTTCTTCTCAACAGCTACTTTTCTGTTAATGTGAGATTGAATCCTAGAACTCATAAATTCTTTTATTTTTTTTTAAAATAGACGACAAATATTCCACCTTATTTTTCTCTTTTTTAATATATATCTCATTTCACAATATTTTAACTTATAGATTAAGAATAAAATATAAGTTAAGAGAGAATGATGAATAGTCACTACAAATAACTATCGGAATAGAATTGGAAAAATAGCGACGGGGCATGTTGGTCGCCAAGCCGTCGCTAAAAGCTGTTATTTATTAAATTTTTTTTGAAAATATTTAGCGTCCAGGATGGTGGTCTCTAAATGGTCGCCATGGAAGACAATACTTTTTTTAATTTTTTAATAACTGGCGATGATCAGCATCCAAATGAAAAAGCAAATTAGCGACGGGGAGTTGTTGTCGCTAAAAGTTTTTTTTTAGAAATTTTTTTTGAAAATATTTAGCGACAAGGTTAGTGGTCGCTAACTGGTCGCTAGGGAAGACAGTACTTTTTATTTTTATTTTTTAATACCGGGCGACGGGTGATGGTGGGCGCCATGTAGTCGCCAAGTAAACCATACTGCAAATCAAAGGGAAGGTAAAGGAAATCATATCGAGAAGGGAAAGTGTTTGCACTTTTATGAAAATAGTGAAAAATGTTTGCATAAATATATGAAAGAGGACATAATTGTGAAAAATGTTTGCATAAATATGAAAATAGGGCACCATATTTGCAGTTTTCGTACGACGACATAAACACTGTTCGGGAAATGTTTAGTTTTCTTCTTCTCAGCAGCTACTTTTCTGTTAATGTGAGATTGAATCATAGAACTCATAAATTCTTTTAATTTTTTTTAAAATATACGACAAATATTCCATCTTATTTTTCTCTTTTTTTAATATATATCTCATTTCACAATATTTTAACTTATAGATTAAGAATAAAAAATAAATTAAGATAGAATGATGAATAGTCACTACAAATAACTATCGGAATAGAATTGGAAAAATAGCGACGGGGCATGTTGGTCGCCAAGCGGTCGCTAAAAGCTTTTTTTTTTAAATTTTTTTTGAAAATATTTAGAGACCTGGATGGTGGTCGCTAAATGGTCGCCATGGAAGACAATACTTTTTTTAATTTTTTAATACCTAGCGACGATCAGCATCCAAATTAAAAAGCAAATTAGCGATGGGGAGTTGTGGTCGCTAAAAGTTCTTTTTTAGAAATTTTTTTTGAAAATATTTAGCGACCAGGTTAGTGGTCGCTAACTGGTCGCCAGGGAAGACAATACTTTTTTTTTATTTTTTAATAACTGGCGACGGGTGATGGTGGTCGCCATATAGTCGCCAAGTAAACCATACTGCAAATCAAAGGGAAGGTATAAAGGAAAACATATGAAGAAGGGAAAGTGTTTGCACTTTTATGAAAATAGTGAAAAATGTTTGCATAAATATATGATAGAGGACATAATTGTGAAAAATGTTTGCATAAATATTAAAATAGGGCAACATATTTGCAGTTTTCGTACGACGACATAAACATTGTTCGGGAAATGTTTAGTTTTCTTCTTCTTAGCAGCTACTTTTCTGTTAATGTGAGATTGAATCATAGAACTCATAAATTCTTTTAATTTTTTTTAATATATACGACAAATATTCCATCTTATTTTTCTATTTTTTTAATATATATCTCATTTGACAATATTTTAACTTATAGATTAAGAATAAAATATAAATTAAGAGAGAATGATGAATAGTCACAAGAAATAACTATCCGAATAGAATTGGAAAAATAGCGACGGGGTATGTTGGTCGCCAAGTCGTCGCTAAAAGCTTTTATTTTTTAAATTTTTTTTTATAATATTTAGCGACCAAGATGGTGGTCGCTAAATGGTCGCCATGGAAGACAATACTTTTTTTAATTTTTTAATACCTGGCGACGATCAGCATCCAAATGAAAAAGCAAATTAGCGACGGGGAGTTGTGGTCGCTAAAAGTTTTTTTTTAAAACTTTTTTTTGAAAATATTTAGCGACCAGGTTAGTGGTCGCTAACTGGTCGCCAGGGAAGACAGTACTTTTTTTTTATTTGTTAATTCCTGGCGAAGGGTGATGGTGGTCGCCATATAGTCGCCAAGTAAACCATACTGCAAATCAAAGGAAAGGTAAAGGAAATCATATCGAGAAGGGAAAGTGTTTGCACTTTTATGAAAATAGTGAAAAATGTTTGCATAAATATATGAAAGAGGACATAATTGTGAAAAATGTTTCCATAAATATTAAAATAGGGCAACAAATTTGCAGTTTTCGTACGACGACATAAACATTGTTCGGGAATTGTTTAGTTTTCTTCTTCTTAGCAACTACTTTTCTGTTAATGTGAGATTGAATCATAGAACTCATAAATTCTTTTAATTTTTTTCAATATATACGACAAATATTCCATCTTATTTTTATCTTTTTTTAATATAAATCTCATTGGACAATATTTTAACTTATAGATTAAGAATAAAACATAAATTAAGAGAGAACGATTAATAGTCACTACAAATAACTATCGGAATAGAATTGGAAAAATAGCGACGGGGTATGTTGGTCGCCAAGCCGTCGCTAAAAGCTTTTAATTTTTAAATTTTTTTTTAAAATATTTAGCGACCAGGATGGTGGTCGCTAAATGGTCGCCATGGAAGACAATACTTTTTTTAATTTTTTAATACCTGGCGACGATCAGCATCAAAATGAAAAAGCAAATTAGCGACGGGGAGTTGTGTTCGCTAAAAGTTTTTTTTTTTTAAATTTTTTTTGCAAATATTTAGCGACCACGTTAGTGGTCGCTAACTGGTCGCCAGGGAAGACAGTACTTTTTTTTTATTTGTTAATACCTGGCGACGGGTGATGGTGGTCGCCATATACTCGCCAAGTAAACCATACTGCAAATCAAAGGGAAGGTAAAGGAAATCATATCGAGAAGGGAAAGTGTTTGCACTTTTATGAAAATAGTGAAAAATGTTTGCATAAATATATGATAGAGGACATAATTGTGAAAAATGTTTGCATAAATATTAAAATAGGGCAACATATTTGCAGTTTTCGTACGACGACATAAACAATTTTCGAGAATTGTTTAGTTTTCTTCTTCTTAGCAGCTACTTTTCTGTTAATGTGAGATTGAATCATAGAACTCATAAATTCTTTTAATTTTTTTTAATATATACGACAAATATTCCATCTTATTTTTCTATTTTTTTAATATATATCTCATTTGACCATATTTTAACTTATAGATTAATAATAAAACATAAATAAAGAGAGAACGGTGAATAGTCATTACAAATAACTATCGGAATAGAATTGGAAAAATAGCGACGGGGTATGTTGGTCGCCAAGCCGTCGCTAAAAGCTTTTATTTTTTAAATTTTTTTTTAAAATATTTAGCGACCAGGATGGTGGTCGCTAAATGGTCGCCATGGAAGACAATACTTTTTTTAATTTTTTAATACCTGGCGACGATCAGCATCCAAATGAAAAAGCAAATTAGCGACGGGGAGTTGTGGTCGCTAAAAGTTTTTTTTTAAAACTTTTTTTTGAAAATATTTAGCGACCAGGTTAGTGGTCGCTAACTGGTCGCCAGGGAAGACAGTACTTTTTTTTTTATTTGTTAATACCTGGCGAAGGGTGATGGTGGTCGCCATATAGTCGCCAAGTAAACCATACTGCAAATCAAAGGAAAGGTAAAGGAAATCATATCGAGAAGGGAAAGTGTTTGCACTTTTATGAAAATAGTGAAAAATGTTTGCATAAATATATGAAAGAGGACATAATTGTGAAAAATGTTTGCATAAATATTAAAATAGGGCAACATATTTGCAGTTTTCGTACGACGACATAAACATTGTTCGGGAATTGTTTAGTTTTCTTCTTCTTAGCAACTACTTTTCTGTTAATGTGAGATTGAATCATAGAACTCATAAATTCTTTTAATTTTTTTCAATATATACGACAAATATTCCATCTTATTTTTATCTTTTTTTAATATATATCTCATTGGACAATATTTTAACTTATAGATTAAGAATAAAACATAAATTAAAAGAGAACGATGAATAGTCACTACAAATAACTATCGGAATAGAATTGGAAAAATAGCGACGGGGTATGTTGGTCGCCAAGCCGTCGCTAAAAGCTTTTAATTTTTAAATTTTTTTTTAAAATATTTAGCGACCAGGATGGTGGTCGCTAAATGGTCGCCATGGAAGACAATACTTTTTTTAATTTTTTAATACCTGGCGACGATCAGCATCAAAATGAAAAAGCAAATTAGCGACGGGGAGTTGTGTTCGCTAAAAGTTTTTTTTTTTAAATTCTTTTTGCAAATATTTAGCGACCACGTTAGTGGTCGCTAACTGGTCGCCAGGGAAGACAGTACTTTTTTTTTATTTGTTAATACCTGGCGACGGGTGATGGTGGTCGCCATATACTCGCCAAGTAAACCATATTGCAAATCAAAGGGAAGGTAAAGGAAATCATATCGAGAAGGGAAAGTGTTTGCACTTTTATGAAAATAGTGAAAAATGTTTGCATAAATATATGATAGAGGACATAATTGTGAAAAATGTTTGCATAAATATTAAAATAGGGCAACATATTTGCAGTTTTCGTACGACGACATAAACATTGTTCAGGAAATGTTTAGTTTTCTTCTTCTTAGCAGCTACTTTTCTGTTAATGTGAGATTGAATCATAGAACTCATAAATTCTTTTAATTTTTTTTAATATATATGACAAATATTCCATCTTATTTTTCTCTTTTTTTAATATATATCTCATTTGACAATATTTTAACTTATAGATTAAGAATAAAATATAAATTAAGAGAGATTGATGAATAGTCACTACAAATAACTATCGGAATAGAATTGGAAAAATAGCGACGGGGTAATTTGGTCGCCAAGCCGTCGCTAAAAGCTTTTATTTTTTTAATTTTTTTTTAAAATATTTAGCGACCAGGATGGTGGTCGCTAAATGGTCGCCATGGAAGACAATACTTTTTTTAATTTTTAATACCTGGCGACGATCAGCATCCAAATTAAAAAGCTCATTAGCGACGGGGAGTTGTGGTCGCTAAAAGTTTTTTCAAAAATTTTTTTTTTGAAAATATTTAGCGACCATGTTAGTGGTCGCTAACTGGTCGCCATGAAAGACAGTACTTTTTTTTATTTTTTAATACCTGGCGACGGGTGATGGTGGTCGCCATGTAGTCGCCAAGTAAACCATACTGCAAATCAAAGGGAAGGTAAAGGAAATCATATCGAGAAGGGAAAGTGTTTGCACTTTTATGAAAATAGTGAAAAATGTTTGCATAAATATATGAAAGAGGACATAAATGTGAAAAATGTTTGCAAAAATATGAAAATAGGGCACCATATATGCAGTTTTCGTACGACGACATAAACATTGTTCGGGAAATGTTTAGTTTTCTTCTTCTTAGCAGCTACTTTTCTGTTAATGTGAGATTGAATCATAGAACTCATAAATTCTTTTAATTTTTTTTAATATATACGACAAATATTCCATCTTATTCTTCTCTTTTTTTAATATATATCTCATTTGACAATATTTTAACTTATAGATTAAGAATAAAATATAAATTAAGAGAGAATGATGAAGAGTCACTACAAATAACTATCGGAATAGAATTGGAAAAATAGAAACGGGTTATGTTGGTCGCCAAGCTGTCGCTAAAAGCTTTTATTTTTTAAATTTTTTTTTTATAATATTTAGCGACCAGGATGGTGGTCGCTAAATGGTCGCCATGGAAGACAATACTTTTTTTAATTTTTTAAAACCTGGCGATGATCAGCATCCAAATGAAAAAGTAAATTAGCGACGGGGAGTTGTGGTCGCTAAAAGTTTTTTTTTTTAATTTTTTTTGAAAATATTTAGCGACCAGGTTAGTGGTCGCTAACTGGTCGCCAGGGAAGACAGTACTTTTTTTTTATTTGTTAATACCTGGCGACGGGTGATGGTGGTCGCCATATAGTCGCCAAGTAAACCATACTGCAAATCAAAGGGAAGGTAAAGGAAATCATATCGAGAAGGGAAAGTGTTTGCACTTTTATGAAAATAGTGAAAAATGTTTGCATAAATATATGAAAGAGGACATAATTGTGAAAAATGTTTGCATAAATATTGAAATAGGGCAACATATTTGCAGTTTTCGTACGACGACATAAACATTGTTCGCGAAATGTTTAGTTTTCTTCTTCTTAGCAGCTACTTTTCTGTTAATGTAAGATTGAATCATAGAACTCATAAATTCTTTTAATTTTTTTTAATATAAACGACAAATATTCCATCTTATTTTTCTCTTTTTTTAATATATATCTCATTTAAAAATATTTTAACTTATAGATTAAGAATAAAATATAAATTAAGAGAGAATGATGAATAGTCACTACAAATAACTATCGGAATAGAATTGGAAAAATAGCGACGGGTTATGTTGGTCGCCAAGCCGTCACTAAAAGCTTTTATTTTTTTAATTATTTTATAAAATATTTAGCAACCAGGATGGTGGTCGCTAAATGGTCGCCATGGAAGACAATACTTTTTTTAATTTTTTAATACCTGGCGACGATCAGCATCCAAATGAAAAAGCAAATTAGCGACGGGGAATTGTGGTCGCTAAAAGTTTTTTTTTTAAATTTTTTTTTGAAAATATTTAGCGACCAGGTTAGTGGTCGCTAACGGGTCGCCAGGGAAGACAGTACTTTTTTTTTATTTGTTAATACCTGGCGACGGGTGATGGTAGTCGCCATATAGTCGCTAAGTAAACCATACTGCAAATCAAAGGGAAGGCAAAGGAAATCATATCGAGAAGGGAAAGTGTTTGCACTTTTATGAAAATAGTGAAAAATGTTTGCATAAATATATGAAAGAGGACATAATTGTGAAAAATGTTTGCATAAATATTAAAATAGGGCAACATATTTGCAATTTTCGTACGACGACATAAACATTGTTCGGGAAATGTTTAGTTTTCTTCTTCTTTGCAGCTACTTTTCTGTTAATGTGAGATTGAATCATAGAACTCATAAATTCTTTTAATTTTTTTTAATATATACGACAAATATTCCATCTTATTTTTCTCTTTTTTTAATATATATCTCATTTGACAATATTTTAACTTATAGATTAAGAATAAAATATAAATTAAGAGAGAATGATGAATAGTCACTACAAATAACTATCGGAATAGAATTGGAAAAATAGCGACGGGGTATGTTGGTCGCCAAGCCGTCGCTAAAAGCTTTTATTTTTTTAATTTTTTTAAAAATATTTAGCAACCAGGATGGTGGTCGCTAAATGGTCGCCATGGAAGACAATACTTTTTTTAATTTTTTAATTCCTGGCGACGATAAGCATCCAAATGAAAAAGCAAATTAGCGACGGGGAGTTGTGGTCGCAAAAAGTTTTTTTTTTTAAAATTTTTTTTGAAAATATTTAGCGACCAGGTTAGTGGTCGCTAACTGGTCGCCAGGGAAGACATTACTTTTTTTTATTTTTTAATACCTGGCGACGAGTGATGGTGGTCGCCATGTAGTCGCCAAGTAACCATACTGCAAATCAAAGGGAAGGTAAAGAAAATCATATTGAGAAGGGAAAGTGTTTGCACTTTTATGAAAATAGTGAAAAATGTTTGCATAAATATATGAAAGAAGAAATAATTGTGAAAAATGTTTGCATAAATATGAAAATAGGGCACCATATTTGCAGTTTTCGTACGACGACATAAACATTGTTCGGGAAATGTTTAGTTTTCTTCTTCTTAGCAGCTACTTTTCTGTTAATTTGAGATTGAATCATAGAACTCATAAATTTTTTTAATTTTTTTTAATATATACGACAAATATTCCATCTTATTCTTCTCTTTTTTTAATATATATCTCATTTGACAATATTTTAACTTATAGATTAAGAATAAAATATAAATTAAGAGAGAATGATGAATAGTCACTACAAATAACTATCGGAATAGAATTGAAAAAATAGCGACGGGGTATGTTGGTCGCTAAGCCGTCGCTAAAAGCTTTTATTTTTTAAATTTTTTTTATAATATTTAGCGACCAGGATGGTGGTCGCTAAATGGTCGCCATGGAAGACAATACTTTTTTTAATTTTTTAATACCTGGCGATGATCAGCATCTAAATGAAAAAGCAAATTAGCGACGGGGAGTTGTGGTCGCTAAAAGTTTTTTTTTAAAAATTTTTTTTGAAAATATTTAGCGACCAGGTTAGTGGTCGCTAACGGGTCGCCAGGGAAGACAGTACTTTTTTTTTATTTGTTAATACCTGGCGACGGGTGATGGTGGTCGCCATATAGTCGCCAAGTAAACCATACTGCAAATCAAAGGGAAGGTAAAGGAAATCATATCGAGAAGGGAAAGTGTTTGCACTTTTATGAAAATAGTGAAAAATGTTTGCATAATTATATGAAAGAGGACATAATTGTGAAAAATGTTTGCATAAATATTAAAATAGGGCAACATATTTGCAGTTTTCGTACGACGACATAAACATTGTTCGGGAAATGTTTAGTTTTCTTCTTCTTAGCAGCTACTTTTCTGTTAATGTGAGATTGAATCATAGAACTCATAAATTCTTTTAATTTTTTTTAATATATACGACAAATATTCCATCTTATTTTTCTCTTTTTTTAATGTATATCTCATTTGAGAATATTTTAACTTATAGATTAAGAATAAAATATAAATTAAGAGAGAATGATGAATAGTCACTACAAATAACTATCGGAATAGAATTGGAAAAATAGCGACGGGGTATGTTGGTCGCCAAGCCGTCGCTAAAAGATTTTATTTTTTTAATTTTTTTTTAAAATATTTAGCAACCAGGATGGTGGTCGCTAAATTGTCGCCATGGAAGACAATACTTTTTTTAATTTTTTAATTCCTGGCGACGATCAGCATCCAAATGAAAAAGCAAATTAGCGACGGGGAGTTGTGGTCGCTAAAAGTTTTTTTTTTTAATTTTTTTTAAAAATATTTAGCGACCAGGTTAGTGGTCGCTAACTGGTCGCCAGGGAAGACAGTACTTTTTTTTATTTTTTTATACCTGGCGACGAGTGATGGTGGTCGCCATGTAGTCGCCAAGTAACCATACTGCAATTCAAAGGGAAGGTAAAGGAAATCATATCGAGAAGGGAAAGTGTTTGCACTTTTATGAAAATAGTGAAAAATGTTTGCATAAATATATGAAAGAGGACATAATTGTGAAAAATGTTTGCATAAATATTAAAATAGGGCAACATATTTGCAGTTTTCGTACGACGACATAAACATTGTTCGGGAAATGTTTAGTTTTCTTCTTCTTAGCAGCTACTTTTCTGTTAATGTGAGATTGAATCATAGAACTCATAAATTCTTTTAATTTTTTTTAATATATACGACAAATATTCCATCTTATTTTTCTCTTTTTTTAATATATATCTCATTTGACAATATTTTAACTTATAGATTAAGAATAAAATATAAATTAAGAGAGAATGATGAATAGTCACTACAAATAACTATCGGAATAGAATTGGAAAAATAGCGACGGGGTATGTTGGTCGCCAAGCCGTCGCTAAAAGATTTTATTTTTTTAATTTTTTTTTAAAATATTTAGCAACCAGGATGGTGGTCGCTAAATTGTCGCCATGGAAGACAATACTTTTTTTAATTTTTTAATTCCTGGCGACGATCAGCATCCAAATGAAAAAGCAAATTAGCGACGGGGAGTTGTGGTCGCTAAAAGTTTTTTTTTTTAAATTTTTTTTGAAAATATTTAGCGACCAGGTTAGTGGTCGCTAACTGGTCGCCAGGGAAGACAGTACTTTTTTTTATTTTTTAATACCTGGCGACGAGTGATGGTGGTCGCCATGTAGTCGCCAAGTAACCATACTGCAAATCAAAGGGAAGGTAAAGGAAATCATATCGAGAAGGGAAAGTGTTTGCACTTTTATGAAAATAGTGAAAAATGTTTGCATAAATATATGATAGAGGACATAATTGTGAAAAATGTTTGCATAAATATGAAAATAGGGCACCATATTTGCAGTTTTCGTACGACGACATAAACATTGTTCGGGAAATGTTTAGTTTTCTTCTTCTTAGCAGCTACTTTTCTGTTAATTTGAGATTGAATCATAGAACTCATAAATTTTTTTAATTTTTTTTAATATATACGACAAATATTCCATCTTATTCTTCTCTTTTTTTAATATATATCTCATTTGACAATATTTTAACTTATAGATTAAGAATAAAATATAAATTAAGAGAGAATGATGAATAGTCACTACAAATAACTATCGGAATAGAATTGAAAAAATAGCGACGGGGTATGTTGGTCGCCAAGCCGTCGCTAAAAGATTTTATTTTTTTAATTTTTTTTTAAAATATTTAGCAACCAGGATGGTGGTCGCTAAATTGTCGCCATGGAAGACAATACTTTTTTTAATTTTTTAATTCCTGGCGACGATCAGCATCCAAATGAAAAAGCAAATTAGCGACGGGGAGTTGTGGTCGCTAAAAGTTTTTTTTTTTAATTTTTTTTAAAAATATTTAGCGACCAGGTTAGTGGTCGCTAACTGGTCGCCAGGGAAGACAGTACTTTTTTTTATTTTTTTATACCTGGCGACGAGTGATGGTGGTCGCCATGTAGTCGCCAAGTAACCATACTGCAATTCAAAGCGAAGGTAAAGGAAATCATATCGAGAAGGGAAAGTGTTTGCA
Source organism: Amaranthus tricolor (assembly GCF_026212465.1). Classification (NCBI taxonomy): domain Eukaryota; kingdom Viridiplantae; phylum Streptophyta; class Magnoliopsida; order Caryophyllales; family Amaranthaceae; genus Amaranthus; species Amaranthus tricolor. The sequence continues at coordinate 10,381,563 of NC_080048.1, forward strand.
CTTTTATGAAAATAGTGAAAAATGTTTGCATAAATATATGAAAGAGGACATAATTGTGAAAAATGTTTGCATAAATATTAAAATAGGGCAACATATTTGCAGTTTTCGTACGACGACATAAACATTGTTCGGGAAATGTTTAGTTTTCTTCTTCTTAGCAGCTACTTTTCTGTTAATGTGAGATTGAATCATAGAACTCATAAATTCTTTTAATTTTTTTTAATATATACGACAAATATTCCATCTTATTTTTCTCTTTTTTTAATATATATCTCATTTGACAATATTTTAACTTATAGATTAAGAATAAAATATAAATTAAGAGAGAATGATGAATAGTCACTACAAATAACTATCGGAATAGAATTGGAAAAATAGCGACGGGGTATGTTGGTCGCCAAGCCGTCGCTAAAAGATTTTATTTTTTTAATTTTTTTTAAAAATATTTAGCAACCAGGATGGTGGTCGCTAAATTGTCGCCATGGGAGAAAATACTTTTTTTAATTTTTTAATTCCTGGCGACGATCAGCATCCAAATGAAAAAGCAAATTAGCGACGGGGAGTTGTGGTCACTAAAATTTTTTTTTTTAAAATTTTTTTTGAAAATATTTAGCGACCAGGTTAGTGGTCGCTAACTGGTCGCCAGGGAAGACAGTACTTTTTTTTATTTTTTAATACCTGGCGACGAGTGATGGTGGTCGCCATGTAGTCGCCAAGTAACCATACTGCAAATCAAAGGGAAGGTAAAGGAAATCATATCGAGAAGGGAAAGTGTTTGCACTTTTATGAAAATAGTGAAAAATGTTTGCATAAATATATGATAGAGGACATAATTGTGAAAAATGTTTGCATAAATATGAAAATAGGGCACCATATTTGCAGTTTTCGTACGACGACATAAACATTGTTCGGGAAATGTTTAGTTTTCTTCTTCTTAGCAGCTACTTTTCTGTTAATTTGAGATTGAATCATAGAACTCATAAATTTTTTTAATTTTTTTTAATATATACGACAAATATTCCATCTTATTCTTCTCTTTTTTTAATATATATCTCATTTGACAATATTTTAACTTATAGATTAAGAATAAAATATAAATTAAGAGAGAATGATGAATAGTCACTACAAATAACTATCGGAATAGAATTGAAAAAATAGCGACGGGGTATGTTGGTCGCTAAGCCGTCGCTAAAAGCTTTTATTTTTTAAATTTTTTTTATAATATTTAGCGACCAGGATGGTGGTCGCTAAATGGTCGCCATGGAAGACAATACTTTTTTTAATTTTTTAATACCTGGCGACGATCAGCATCTAAATGAAAAAGCAAATTAGCGACGGGGAGTTGTGGTCGCTAAAAGTTTTTTTTTTAAAATTTTTTTTGAAAATATTTAGCGACCAGGTTAGTGGTCGCTAACGGGTCGCCAGGGAAGACAGTACTTTTTTTTTATTTGTTAATACCTGGCGACGGGTGATGGTGGTCGCCATATAGTCGCCAAGTAAACCATACTGCAAATCAAAGGGAAGGTAAAGGAAATCATATCGAGAAGGGAAAATGTTTGCACTTTTATGAAAATAGTGAAAAATGTTTGCATAAATATATGAAAGAGGACATAATTGTGAAAAATGTTTGCATAAATATTAAAATAGGGCAACATATTTGCAATTTTCGTACGACGACATAAACATTGTTTGGGAAATGTTTAGTTTTCTTCTTCTTAGCAGCTACTTTTCTGTTAATGTGAGATTGAATCATAGAACTCATAAATTCTTTTAATTTTTTTTAATATATACGACAAATATTCCATCTTATTCTTCTCTTTTTTTAATATATATCTCATTTGACAATATTTTAACTTATAGATTAAGAATAAAATATAAATTAAGAGAGAATGATGAATAGTCACTACAAATAACTATCGGAATAGAATTGGAAACATAGCGACGGGGTATGTTGGTCGCCAAGCCGTCGCTAAAAGATTTTATTTTTTTAATTTTTTTTAAAATATTTAGCAACCAGGATGGTGGTCGCTAAATTGTTGCCATGGAAGACAATGCTTTTTTTAATTTTTTAATTCCTGGCGACGATCAGCATCCAAATGAAAAAGCAAATTAGCGACGGGGAGCTGTGGTCGCTAAAAGTTTTTTTTTTAAAATTTTTTTTGAAAATATTTAGCGACCAGGTTAGTGGTCGCTAACTGGTCGCCAGGGAAGACAGTACTTTTTTTTATTTTTTAATACCTGGCGACGAGTGATGGTGGTCGCCATGTAGTCGCCAAGTAACCATACTGCAAATCAAAGGGAAGGTAAAGGAAATCATATCGAGAAGGGAAAGTGTTTGCACTTTTATGAAAATAGTGAAAAATGTTTGCATAAATATATGAAAGAGGAAATAATTGTGAAAAATGTTTGCATAAATATGAAAATAGGGCACCATATTTGCAGTTTTCGTACGACGACATAAACATTGTTCGGGAAATGTTTAGTTTTCTTCTTCTTAGCAGCTACTTTTCTGTTAATTTGAGATTGAATCATATAACTCATAAATTTTTTTAATTTTTTTTAATATATACGACAAATATTCCATCTTATTCTTCTCTTTTTTTAATATATATCTCATTTGACAATATTTTAACTTATAGATTAAGAATAAAATATAAATTAAGAGAGAATGATGAATAGTCACTACAAATAACTATCGGAATAGAATTGGAAAAATAGCGACAGGGTATGTTGGTCGCCAAGCCGTCGCTAAAAGCTTTTATTTTTTTAATTTTTTTTTATAATATTTAGCGACCAGGATGGTGGTCGCTAAATGGTCGCCATGGAAGACAATACTATTTTTAATTTTTTAATACCTGGCGACGATCAGCATCCAAATGAAAAAGCAAATTAGCGACGGGGAGTTGCGGTCGCTAAAAGTTTTTTTTTTAAATTTTTTTTTGAAAATATTTAGCGACCAGGTTAGTGGTCGCTAACGGGTCGCCAGGGAAGACAGTACTTTTTTTTTATTTGTTAATACCTGGCGACGGGTGATGGTGGTCGCCATATAGTCGCCAAGTAAACCATACTGCAAATCAAAGGGAAGGCAAAGGAAATCATATCGAGAAGGGAAAGTGTTTGCACTTTTATGAAAATAGTGAAAAATGTTTGCATAAATTTATGAAAGAGGACATAATTGTGAAAAATGTTTGCATAAATACTAAAATAGGGCAACATATTTGCAGTTTTCGTACGACGACATAAACATTGTTCGGGAAATGTTTAGTTTTCTTCTTCTTAGCAGCTACTTTTCTGTTAATGTGAGATTGAATCATAGAACTCATAAATTCTTTTAATTTTTTTTAATATATACGACAAATATTCCATCTTATTTTTCTCTTTTTTTAATATATATCTCATTTGACAATATTTTAACTTATAGATTAAGAATAAAATATAAATTAAGAGAGAATGATGAATAGCCACTACAAATAACTATCGGAATAGAATCGGAAAAATAGCCACGGGGTATGTTGGTCGCCAAGCCGTCGCTAAAAGCTTTTATTTTTTAAATTTTTTTTAAAAATATTTAGCGATCTGGATGGTGGTCGCTAAATGGTCGCCATGGAAGACAATACTTTTTTTAATTTTTTAATACCTGGCGACGATCAGCATCCAAATGAAAAAGCAAATTAGCGACGGGGAGTTGCGGTCGCTAAAAGTTTTTTTTTTTAATTTTTTTTTGAAAATATTTAGCGACCAGGTTAGTGGTCGCTAACTGGTCGCCAGGGAAGACAATACTTTTTTTTATTTTTTAATACCTGGCGACGAGTGATGGTGGTCGCCATGTAGTCGCCAAGTAACCATACTGCAAATCAAAGGGAAGGTAAAGGAAATCATATCGAGAAGGGAAAGTGTTTGCACTTTTATGAAAATAGTGAAAAATGTTTGCATAAATATATGAAAGAGGACATAATTGTGAAAAATGTTTGCATAAATATGAAAATAGGGCACCATATTTGCAGTTTTCGTACGACGACATAAACATTGTTCGAGAAATGTTTAGTTTTCTTCTTCTTAGCAGCTACTTTTCTGTTAATTTGAGATTGAATCATAGAACTCATAAATTTTTTTAATTTTTTTTAATATATACGACAAATATTCCATCTTATTCTTCTCTTTTTTTAATATATATCTCATTTGACAATATTTTAACTTATAGATTAAGAATAAAATATAAATTAAGAGAGAATGATGAATAGTCACTACAAATAACTATCGGAATAGAATTGGAAAAATAGAAACGGGTTATGTTGGTCGCCAAGCCGTCGCTAAAAGCTTTTATTTTTTAAATTTTTTTTTTATAATATTTAGCGACCAGCATGGTGGTCGCTAAATGGTCGCCATGGAAGACAATACTTGTTTTAATTTTTTAAAACCTGGCGATGATCAGCATCCAAATGAAAAAGTAAATTAGCGACGGGGAGTTGTGGTCGCTAAAAGTTTTTTTTTTAAAATTTTTTTTGAAAATATTTAGCGACCAGGTTAGTGGTCGCTAACGGGTCGCCAGGGAAGACAGTACTTTTTTTTTATTTGTTAATACCTGGCGACGGGTGATGGTGGTCGCCATATAGTCGCCAAGTAAACCATACTGCAAATCAAAGGGAAGGCAAAGGAAATCATATCGAGAAGGGAAAGTGTTTGCACTTTTATGAAAATAGTGAAAAATGTTTGCATAAATATATGAAAGAGGACATAATTGTGAAAAATGTTTGCATAAATATTAAAATAGGGCAACATATTTGCAGTTTTCGTACGACGACATAAACATTGTTCGGGAAATGTTTAGTTTTCTTCTTCTTAGCAGCTACTTTTCTGTTAATGTGAGATTGAATCATAAAACTCATAAATTCTTTTAATTTTTTTTAATATATACGACAAATATTCCATCTTATTTTTCTCTTTTTTTAATATATATCTCATTTGACAATATTTTAACTTATAGATTAAGAATAAAATATAAATTAAGAGAGAATGATGAATAGTCACTACAAATAACTATCGAAATAGAATTGGAAAAATAGCGACGGGGTATGTTGGTCGCCAAGCCGTCGCTAAAAGCTTTTATTTTTTTAATTTTTTTTTTAAATATTTAGCAACCAGGTTGGTGGTCGCTAAATCGTCGCCATGGAAGACAATACTTTTTTTAATTTTTTAATTCCTGGCGACGATCAGCATCCAAATGAAAAAGCAAATTAGCGACGGGGAGTTGTGGTCGCTAAAAGTTTTTTTTTTTTAATTTTTTTTGAAAATATTTAACGACCAGGTTAGTGGTCGCTAACTGGTCGCCAGGGAAGACAGTACTTTTTTTTATTTTTTAATACCTGGCGACGAGTGATGGTGGTCGCCATGTAGTCGCCAAGTAACCATACTGCAAATCAAAGGGAAGGTAAAGGAAATCATATCGAGAAGGGAAAGTGTTTGCACTTTTATGAAAATAGTGAAAAATGTTTGCATAAATATATGAAAGAGGACATAATTGTGAAAAATGTTTGCATAAATATGAAAATAGGGCACCATATTTGCAGTTTTCGTACGACGACATAAACATTGTTCGGGAAATGTTTAGTTTTCTTCTTCTTAGCAGCTACTTTTCTGTTAATTTGAGATTGAATCATAGAACTCATAAATTTTTTTAATTTTTTTTAATATATACGACAAATATTCCATCTTATTCTTCTCTTTTTTTAATATATATCTCATTTGACAATATTTTAACTTATAGATTAAGAATAAAATATAAATTAAGAGAGAATGATGAATAGTCACTACAAATAACTATCGGAATAGAATTGGAAAAATAGAAACGGGTTATGTTGGTCGCCAAGCCGTCGCTAAAAGCTTTTATTTTTAAAATTTTTTTTTTTATAATATTTAGCGACCAGCATGGTGGTCGCTAAATGGTCGCCATGGAAGACAATACTTGTTTTAATTTTTTAAAACCTGGCGATGATCAGCATCCAAATGAAAAAGTAAATTAGCGACGGGGAGTTGTGGTCGCTAAAAGTTTTTTTTTTTAATTTTATTTGAAAATATTTAGCGACCAGCTTAGTGGTCGCCAACTGGTCGCCAGGGAAGACAGTACTTTTTTTTTATTTGTTAATACCTGGCGACGGGTGATGTTGGTCGCCATATAGTCGCCAAGTAAACCATACTGCAAATCAAAGGGAAGGTAAAGGAAATCATATCGAGAAGGGAAAGTGTTTGCACTTTTATGAAAATAGTGAAAAATGTTTGCATAAATATATGAAAGAGGACATAATTGTGAAAAATGTTTGCATAAAAATTGAAATAGGGCAACATATTTTGCAGTTTTCGTACGACGACATAAACATTGTTCGCGAAATGTTTAGTTTTCTTCTTCTTAGCAGCTACTTTTCTATTAATGTAAGATTGAATCATAGAACTCATAAATTCTTTTAATTTTTTTAATATAAACGACAAATATTCCATCTTATTTTTCACTTTTTTTAATATATATCTCATTTGACAATATTTTAACTTATAGATTAAGAATAAAATATAAATTAAGAGAGAATGATGAATAGTCACTACAAATAACTATCGGAATAGAATTGGAAAAATAGCGACGGGGTATGTTGGTCGCCAAGCCGTCGCTAAAAGCTTTTATTTTTTTAATTTTTTTTTAAAATATTTAGCAACCAGGATGGTGGTCGCTAAATGGTCGCCATGGAAGACAATACTTTTTTAATTTTTTAATACCTGGCGACGATCAGCATCCAAATGAAAAAGCAAATTAGCGACGGGGAGTTGTGGTCGCTAAAAGTTTTTTTTTTAAAATTTTTTTTGAAAATATTTAGCGACCAGGCTAGTGGTCGCTAACGGGTCGCAAGGGAAGACAGTACTTTTTTTTTATTTGTTAATACCTGGCGACGGGTGATGGTGGTCGCCATATAGTCGCCAAGTAAACCATACTGCAAATCAAAGGGAATGCAAAGGAAATCATATCGAGAAGGGAAAGTGTTTGCACTTTTATGAAAATAGTGAAAAATGTTTGCATAAATATATGAAAGAGGACATAATTGTGAAAAATGTTTGCATAAGTATTAAAATAGGGCAAAATATTTGCAATTTTCGTACGACGACATAAACATTGTTCGGGAAATGTTTAGTTTTCTTCTTCTTAGCAGCTACTTTTCTGTTAATGTGAGATTGAATCATAGAACTCATAAATTCTTTTAATTTTTTTTAATATATACGACAAATATTCCATCTTATTTTTCTCGTTTTTTAATATATATCTCATTTGACAATATTTTAACTTATAGATTAAGAATAAAATATAAATTAAGAGAGAATGATGAATAGTCACTACAAATAACTATCGGAATAGAATTGGAAAAATAGCGACGGGGTATGTTGGTCGCCAAGCCGTCGCTAAAAGCTTTTATTTTTTTAATTTTTTTTTAAAATATTTAGCAACCAGGATGGTGGTCGCTAAATGGTCGCCATGGAAGACAATATTTTTTTAATTTTTTAATTCCTGGCGACGATCAGCATCCAAATGAAAAAGCAAATTAGCGACGGGGAGTTGTGGTCGCTAAAAGTTTTTTTTTTAAAATTTTTTTTGAAAATATTTAACGACCAGGTTAGTGGTCGCTAACTGGTCGCCAGGGAAGACAGTACTTTTTTTTATTTTTTAATACCTGGCGACGAGTGATGGTGGTCGCCATGTAGTCGCCAAGTAACCATACTGCAAATCAAAGGGAAGGTAAAGGAAATCATATCGAGAAGGGAAAGTGTTTGCACTTTTTTGAAAATAGTGAAAAATGTTTGCATAAATATATGAAAGAGGACATAATTGTGAAAAATGTTTGCATAAATATGAAAATAGGGCACCATATTTGCAGTTTTCGTACGACGACATAAACATTGTTCGGGAAATGTTTAGTTTTCTTCTTCTTAGCAGCTACTTTTCTGTTAATTTGAGATTGAATCATAGAACTCATAAATTTTTTTAATTTTTTTTAATATATACGACAAATATTCCATCTTATTCTTCTCTTTTTTTAATATATATCTCATTTGACAATATTTTAACTTATAGATTAAGAATAAAATATAAATTAAGAGAGAATGATGAATAGTCACTACAAATAACTATCGGAATAGAATTGAAAAAATAGCGACGGGGTATGTTGGTCGCTAAGCCGTCGCTAAAAGCTTTTATTTTTTAAATTTTTTTTTATAATATGTAGCGACCAGGATGGTGGTCGCTAAATGGTCGCCATGGAAGACAATACTTTTTTTAATTTTTTAATACCTGGCGACGATCAGCATCTAAATGAAAAAGCAAATTAGCGACGGGGAGTTGTAGTCGCTAAAAGTTTTTTTTTTAAAATTTTTTTTGAAAATATTTAGCGACCAGGTTAGTGGTCGCTCACGGGTCGCCAGGGAAGACAGTACTTTTTTTTTATTTGTTAATACCTGGCGACGGGTGATGGTGGTCGCCATATAGTCGCCAAGTAAACCATACTGCAAATCAAAGGGAAGGCAAAGGAAATCATATCGAGAAGGGAAAGTGTTTGCACTTTTATGAAAATAGTGAAAAATGTTTGCATAAATATATGAAAGAGGACATAATTGTGAAAAATGTTTGCATAAATATTAAAATAGGGCAACATATTTGCAGTTTTCGTACGACGATATAAACATTGTTCGGGAAATGTTTAGTTTTCTTCTTCTTAGCAGCTACTTTTCTGTTAATGTGAGATTGAATCATAAAACTCATAAATTCTTTTAATTTTTTTTAATATATACGACAAATATTCCATCTTATTTTTCTCTTTTTTTAATATATATCTCATTTGACAATATTTTAACTTATAGATTAAGAATAAAATATAAATTAAGAGAGAATGATGAATAGTCACTACAAATAACTATCGAAATAGAATTGGAAAAATAGCGACGGGGTATGTTGGTCGCCAAGCCGTCGCTAAAAGCTTTTATTTTTTTAATTTTTTTTTAAATATTTAGCAACCAGGTTGGTGGTCGCTAAATCGTCGCCATGGAAGACAATACTTTTTTTAATTTTTTAATTCCTGGCGACGATCAGCATCCAAATGAAAAAGCAAATTAGCGACGGGGAGTTGTGGTCGCTAAAAGTTTTTTTTTTTAAATTTTTTTTGAAAATATTTAACGACCAGGTTAGTGGTCGCTAACTGGTCGCCAGGGAAGACAGTACTTTTTTTTATTTTTTAATACCTGGCGACGAGTGATGGTGGTCGCCATGTAGTCGCCAAGTAACCATACTGCAAATCAAAGGGAAGGTAAAGGAAATCATATCGAGAAGGGAAAGTGTTTGCACTTTTATGAAAATAGTGAAAAATGTTTGCATAAATATATGAAAGAGGACATAATTGTGAAAAATGTTTGCATAAATATGAAAATAGGGCACCATATTTGCAGTTTTCGTACGACGACATAAACATTGTTCGGGAAATGTTTAGTTTTCTTCTTCTTAGCAGCTACTTTTCTGTTAATTTGAGATTGAATCATAGAACTCATAAATTTTTTTAATTTTTTTTAATATATACGACAAATATTCCATCTTATTCTTCTCTTTTTTTAATATATATCTCATTTGACAATATTTTAATTTATAGATTAAGAATAAAATATAAATTAAGAGAGAATGATGAATAGTCACTACAAATAACTATCGGAATAGAATTGGAAAAATAGCGACGGGGTATGTTGGTCGCCAAGCCGTCGCTAAAAGCTTTTATTTTTTAAATTTTTTTTTATAATATTTAGCGACCAGGATGGTGGTCGCTAAATGGTCGCCATGGAAGACAATACTTTTTTTAATTTTTTAATACCTGGCGACGATCAGCATCCAAATGAAAAAGCAAATTAGCGACGGGGAGTTGCGGTCGCTAAAAGTTTTTTTTTTAAATTTTTTTTTGAAAATATTTAGCGACCAGGTTAGTGGTCGCTAACGGGTCGCCAGGGAAGACAGTACTTTTTTTTATTTGTTAATACCTGGCGACGGGTGATGGTGGTCGCCATATAGTCGCCAAGTAAACCATACTGCAAATCAAAGGGAAGGCAAAGGAAATCATATCGAGAAGGGAAAGTGTTTGCACTTTTATGAAAATAGTGAAAAATGTTTGCATAAATTTATGAAAGAGGACATAATTGTGAAAAATGTTTGCATAAATACTAAAATAGGGCAACATATTTGCAGTTTTCGTACGACGACATAACCATTGTTCGGGAAATGTTTAGTTTTCTTCTTCTTAGCAGCTACTTTTCTGTTAATGTGAGATTGAATCATAGAACTCATAAATTCTTTTAATTTTTTTTAATATATACGACAAATATTCCATCTTATTTTTCTCTTTTTTTAATATATATCTCATTTGACAATATTTTAACTTATAGATTAAGAATAAAATATAAATTAAGAGAGAATGATGAATAGTCACTACAAATAACTATCGAAATAGAATTGGAAAAATAGCGACGGGGTATGTTGGTCGCCAAGCCGTCGCTAAAAGCTTTTATTTTTTTAATTTTTTTTTAAATATTTAGCAACCAGGTTGGTGGTCGCTAAATCGTCGCCATGGAAGACAATACTTTTTTTAATTTTTTAATTCCTGGCGACGATCAGCATCCAAATGAAAAAGCAAATTAGCGACGGGGAGTTGTGGTCGCTAAAAGTTTTTTTTTTTAAATTTTTTTTGAAAATATTTAACGACCAGGTTAGTGGTCGCTAACTGGTCGCCAGGGAAGACAGTACTTTTTTTTATTTTTTAATACCTGGCGACGAGTGATGGTGGTCGCCATGTAGTCGCCAAGTAACCATACTGCAAATCAAAGGGAAGGTAAAGGAAATCATATCGAGAAGGGAAAGTGTTTGCACTTTTATGAAAATAGTGAAAAATGTTTGCATAAATATATGAAAGAGGACATAATTGTGAAAAATGTTTGCATAAATATGAAAATAGGGCACCATATTTGCAGTTTTCGTACGACGACATAAACATTGTTCGGGAAATGTTTAGTTTTCTTCTTCTTAGCAGCTACTTTTCTGTTAATTTGAGATTGAATCATAGAACTCATAAATTTTTTTAATTTTTTTTAATATATACGACAAATATTCCATCTTATTCTTCTCTTTTTTTAATATATATCTCATTTGACAATATTTTAATTTATAGATTAAGAATAAAATATAAATTAAGAGAGAATGATGAATAGTCACTACAAATAACTATCGGAATAGAATTGGAAAAATAGCGACGGGGTATGTTGGTCGCCAAGCCGTCGCTAAAAGCTTTTATTTTTTAAATTTTTTTTTATAATATTTAGCGACCAGGATGGTGGTCGCTAAATGGTCGCCATGGAAGACAATACTTTTTTTAATTTTTTAATACCTGGCGACGATCAGCATCCAAATGAAAAAGCAAATTAGCGACGGGGAGTTGCGGTCGCTAAAAGTTTTTTTTTAAAATTTTTTTTTGAAAATATTTAGCGACCAGGTTAGTGGTCGCTAACGGGTCGCCAGGGAAGACAGTACTTTTTTTTATTTGTTAATACCTGGCGACGGGTGATGGTGGTCGCCATATAGTCGCCAAGTAAACCATACTGCAAATCAAAGGGAAGGCAAAGGAAATCATATCGAGAAGGGAAAGTGTTTGCACTTTTATGAAAATAGTGAAAAATGTTTGCATAAATTTATGAAAGAGGACATAATTGTGAAAAATGTTTGCATAAATACTAAAATAGGGCAACATATTTGCAGTTTTCGTACGACGACATAACCATTGTTCGGGAAATGTTTAGTTTTCTTCTTCTTAGCAGCTACTTTTCTGTTAATGTGAGATTGAATCATAGAACTCATAAATTCTTTTAATTTTTTTTAATATATACGACAAATATTCCATCTTATTTTTCTCTTTTTTTAATATATATCTCATTTGACAATATTTTAACTTATAGATTAAGAATAAAATATAAATTAAGAGAGAATGATGAATAGCCACTACAAATAACTATCGGAATAGAATCGGAAAAATAGCCACGGGGTATGTTGGTCGCCAAGCCGTCGCTAAAAGCTTTTATTTTTTAAATTTTTTTTTAAAATATTTAGCGATCTGGATGGTGGTCGCTAAATGGTCGCGATGGAAGACAATAATTTTTTTAATTTTTTAATACCTGGCGACGATCAGCATCCAAATGAAAAAGCAAATTAGCGACGGGGAGTTGTTTTTAAAATTTTCTTTTGAAAATATTTAGCGACCAGGTTAGTGGTCGCTAACTGGTCGCCAGGGAAGACAGTACTTTTTTTTATTTTTTAATACCTGGCGACGAGTGATGGTGGTCGCCATGTAGTCGCCAAGTAACCATACTGCAAATCAAAGGGAAGGTAAAGGAAATCATATCGAGAAGGGAAAGTGTTTGCACTTTTATGAAAATAGTGAAAAATGTTTGCATAAATATATGAAAGAGGACATAATTGTGAAAAATGTTTGCATAAATATGAAAATAGGGCACCATATTTGCAGTTTTCGTACGACGACATAAACATTGTTGGACCTCTTGAGTTTTGATGATGACTACACTTTAGCAAATATGTGTTTAGAGATTTTGTGCAGGTCGATATCCGATTAATTGTGATCGTTGAGAAGTACCTATGGCTTAGTTCATGGGAATACACATGTCAAAATGTTTCAAGAGATGTTAGAAGAGTATATCACGTGGGATGTAAAATGGAGACAGGAAGTCTACTGTTCCCAGGTTTGATGTTCTAGCTAGTTGGAATTTGGAGACAGCGCAGTGTTCCCAAACTGAAGTCAATTTACGTTAGCTAATAAATTCTATCTTTTATTTTTTAGTTAATGTATTTAAATTAATTAGTTGCATTAGTTTATTAAAGTTAATTGGCAAAAAGAATTTCTAAAAATTCCTCACGTGTTGGTTTCAAGATTAATTCCTTATTTTTAGGAGATGAACTTTGATCTACTAAAAAGTAGGAACAGCAGTTAGGTCTTAATTATTTTTAGATTTTCTGAAAAATAATAAAAAATAATATTTTCCTAAAAATAGTAAAAATAACCATTTTCTAAGAATTAGTCAAAAGATAACCGTTTTTAGAATTAGTCAAAAGATAACCGTTTTACCCAACCGTTTTCTAAATATAGCATGAAGTTCCAGCCATTAATTTGGGGAACAGCGGTTATTAAGGAACAGCAGTTATTAAGGAACAGCGGTTATCAGGGAACAGCGGTTATAAGTGAATAGCGGTTACTGATTGCCTTAACCGTTTGTTTGATTTATTCAAAGGCTGAAGTATTAACCGTTTTGTGATTCATTCAGCATCATTCATTGATCCATGACTAAGGATAATGGGTTGGAATATTTTTCTATTTTTAGAAATTTATTTTATTATAAATAAGCTAACTAGCTCGGTTTTTCATTGAGGGAATATAACGCATGCTTTAAGAGAAAAATAATTCTTGAGCGTTTATTTTTGAAATTCTACAAGTAATATTTTGTGTTTTTAAATTGCCAATTAATTCATAATATTTACTTGTGCAACTCTTTGATTTATTTTAGAGAATTTCTATCCTTTTTGTAAGGGATTTTGAGAGTTTATGTAATTAGACTCGGGTGAGTCTAAGGGGGAAGTTAGATAGCTTTTAGTGAAGCTAGAGAGGATTAGCTTGTTGTAAAGCTAAGTTTGTTGCTTTGAGTAAAGCAATTAGAGAGTGAAGAGTTGGCCTAGTTGTTACGCTTCGAGTGAAGTAAGGTGTTTATTGTAATTGTAACTAATTGCCTTAAACATAGTGAAGTTGTTAGAAATCCAAAGTGGTCGTGGTTTTTCCTTTTGTTTAGGCCCAAAAGGTTTCCACGTAAAATCGTGTGTCTCTCTTATTATTTTGCTCTTAGTTTAAGCTTTATTTATTTTGAATAATTCCGCAAAAACAGGGCACAATCGCTTAAACTTGCAACAACAACAATTCACCCCCCCTCTTGTTGCTGTTCCCGTTCCTAATTGAATCAACAATTGGTATCAGAGCCCTGTTCCCAGAAGATCAGGAAACCCTGAGGGCAGATTCTGGTGTTCCCGAAAAATGTCAATTATGAACGAGCGAATGGAAGAGGGATATTCAACTCAAAGACCGCCAATGTTCGATGGAAAATTCTATACATACTGGAAAAATAGAATGGAAATCTTCATCAAGGCTGAGAACTATCAAGTGTGGAGAGTCATCGAAATCGGAGATTTTGAGGTAACCATTACTAACTCCAACAATGAAGTAGTTCCCAAACCAATAACGGAATATGAAAAAGAAGATTTTCAGAAAATGGAATTAAATGCTCTTGCTATAAAATTACTTCATTGTGGTCTTGGACCAAACGAGCATAATAGAATAATGGGGTGCAAATCCGCTAAGCAAATTTGGGACCTGCTTGCTGTTACCCATGAGGGAACAAGTGAAGTCAAACGGTCCAAAATTGATTTGTTAATGTCTAAATACGAGAGATTTGTTATGGAGCCAAGAGAAAGTATCCAAGAGATGTTCACTAGGTTCACTAACATAACAAATGAGCTTGTTTCTCTTGGAAGAATAATTCCCACTGATGAACAAGTAAGGAAGATTCTAAGGAGCCTTCCTCAAGATGAGCGCTGGAGGGCCAAGGTTACTGCTATACAAGAGTCCAAAGATTTTACAAAGTTTAATCTAGAGGAGCTGGCTGGTTCCCTAATGACACATGAATTGCATTTGGGAACAGCAGACAGTTCCAGGAACAAGGGACTGGCTCTGGCAGCGGGGGAACAGGACGAATCAGAATGTGATGAAGAAGAGGCTGCTTTATTGGTACGAAAATTCAAGAAGTTCTTCAGGAACAGCAGGTATGCAAATCAAAGAAACAACAAAGAAAGAAGAACAAAGAATCTTGAATGCCACAAATGTGGAAGTACCGAACACTTCATCAAGGATTGCCCAACATGGAAGAATGAAAAGGGCAAGGGAAAGACAAGAGATTCAAGAAGACCGTTGAACAAAGAGAATTTTAACAAGACTGACTTTCGTAAGGCCATGATTGCTGCATGGGGAGAAACTGAAAGTGAGAATGAAACTATTGTTCCCGAAGAAGAGGAGACAGCTAACCTATGTCTCATGGCTACGCATAAAGGCAAGGAGAAGCAGGTAAATATTTCTAATTCATTTTCTGACCATTCATCAATCTAAGTAAAAATGAATTAAAAGAGTTGTTAAAAGAGACACATGTTAAACTTGAAAATTGCAATGATAAGTGTCTCAAGTTAGAAAAGGAACTTAAGGTAAGCAAAGACCATGTCTCATACATAAACACCTTTAGACATGATGTCCAAAACAGATTTTTCGGTTTGTTGGACCAAAATATAATCCTAAAGGAAAATATGGAGAGACTTAAGAAGGAAAATGTTATTCTTAACATTGAGCTATCGCAATACAAATTATTAGGCTTAAATGAGGAATTGATAGATGCATCTACTAAAGATTTATGCAATGATTTTCAATATTTAAAAATGAATTCGGAATCCAACCGCAACAACAATAACAATCTTGAATTAAATTCAAGAGAAAAAGGGAAAATCAAAATAACTCCTAAATGGATTCTAGATGCTAAAAGTAAGAAATCACAAGGCCTAAAATATTTTAAGAATAACAAAAGTAAGAAAGCTTACGTTGATCTTCCTAGAGACAGGTACTGTACCTTCTGTGGAAAAGCTGGCCATCTGAAGGAACAGTGCACCAAAAGGGAACAGTATACTGTCTCTAACAGAAATTATGTCAATAATATTCAAATTGATAAATATGATTCATGTAAGTTAGACAAGGAACCCAAGAAAGTCTGGGTTCCTATAATTAACAATTAATTATCTTACAGGTCCAAGTGAGGGGGAACAGCTCATGGTATCTCGACAGTGGGTGTTCCAAGCATATGACGGGTGACAAATCTAAATTTCTCTCACTTGAAGCCTATGATGGGGGAACAGTAACCTTCGGTGACAATATGAAGGGTGAGATAATCGCCAAAGGAAAGGTTGGAAGGTCATGTTCCCACGCCATTGATAATGTATTTTTAGTCGAGAATTTGAAACACAACTTACTCAGCATTTCTCAATTTTGTGATAAGGGTAACTCTGTAAACTTTACTTCTGAAAAGTGCATTATTTCTAGGAATGACACAGGAGACACCATTCTTGAGGGAATCAGAAAAGGGAACACCTATGTGGTGGACCTGGACACTGTTCCCAGAAACAGTCTAACGTGTCTAAGTGTTATAGAAGACGACCCACTTCTTTGGCATAAGCGTCTAGGTCATTCTAGTTATTCATTGATTAATACATTAAGATCTAAAGACCTAGTTAGAGGACTACCATCTATAAAATTCCTTAAGGATGAAATATGTGATCCTTGTGCCAAAGGAAAACAAGTAAGGTCATCTTTTAAACCAAAGAATGTTGTGACCACCTCAAAAACGCTTGAATTATTACATATGGATTTGTGTGGACCTATGAGAATACAAAGCCGTAGTGGCAAGAGATATGTGTTTGTTATTGTTGATGATTAAAGTAGATTTACATGGACTTTATTTTTAGTTAGTAAAGATGAAGCTTTTAATGAGTTTGTTTCTTTCGCTAACAAATTACAAAAATCTACTAATAATCAAATTATTCACATAAGGTCAGATCATGGTAAAGAATTTGAAAATTCAAGTTTTATGAGTTATTGCAATGAACATGGTATACATCACAATTTTTCCGCTCCTAGAACACCACAACAAAATGGTGTAGTAGAAAGGAAAAATAGAACTTTAGAAGAAATGGCTAGAACTATGTTAATTGCTAGTGGTTTACCTAGAAATTTTTGGGCCGAGGCTGTTAATACTGCATGTTATATTTTAAATAGAGTATTGATAAGACCAATCACTTCTAAGACACCTTATGAATTGCTTAAAGGTGTTAAACCAAATATTTCCTATTTTCGTGTGTTTGGATGCAAATGTTTTGTACATGTTAATGGAAAACGGAATATAGGTAAATTTGATGAAAGAAGTGATGAAGCAGTATTTCTTGGCTACTCATCTCAAAGTAAGGCATATAGAGTCTATAACAAAAGAACAATGAGTGTGGAAGAATCCGTTCACATAATTTTCGATGAAACTAACTTTTTGTCAAGTGAACAGGATACAAATAATTTTAAGATAGGTCTTGCAAATCTAGAGGACGAGGATGAAGAATTGAAAGTGCAAGATCAAGGAACAGCTGGTGAACAGCCGGTTCCAGCAGAAGCAGAAAGTACTGATCAAGTTCAGGAACTGCCAGAACATCAGGAACAGCAGACTGTTCCCAATCCAGCTGTTCCCACAGATGAGCAGAACAATCCAGTAGCTGAACAGAATGTTAATCAAGCTGATGAACCAGAACATGCTACTGTTCCCACAAGAGATTTTGTGCCAAAACCTTGGAGATATCAAAAATACCATCCTCTTGATTTGATTATAAGTGATTTGGATAAAGGAACACAAACTCGATCTCAAATGAGAAATTTTTGTGCACATTTTGCGTTCCTATCATCACTTGAACCCAAAAATCACGAAGAAGCTCTAAAGGATTCGGAATGGGTCGTAACCATGCAAGATGAATTAAACGAATTTGAAAGGAACAAAGTATGGCATTTAGAACCCAAACCGAAACACAAGAAGGTAATTGGTTTGAAATGGGTATTTCGAAACAAATTAGATGAGCATGGAATAATTGTAAGAAACAAAGCAAGGCTCGTGGTCAAAGGGTACAATCAACAAGAAGGTATTGATTATACTGAGACATTTGCTCCAGTAGCAAGGTTAGAAGCTATTAGAATTTTAATTTCTTTTGCTGCATTTATGAACTTTAAATTATATCAAATGGATGTGAAATGTGCTTTCTTGAATGGTTTTCTTGATGAAGAAGTTTTTGTTGAACAACCGCCTGGCTTTGAGAATACCTCGTGTCTTGACCATGTCTATAAGCTTGATAAAGCTCTTTATGGGTTGAAACAAGCTCCTAGGCAATGGTATGAAAGACTATCAAAATTTTTGATTCAAAATGACTTTGTTAGAGGTAAAATTGATAAAACCTTATTCTTTAAGAATAAAGGTTCCAATATATTAGTTGTTCAAATATATGTTGATGATATTATTTTTGGTGCCACAAATGAATTGCTATGTAAAGAATTTGCTAACCTTATGAGCACTGAATTTGAAATGAGCATGATGGGAGAATTAAATTTCTTTCTTGGTTTGCAAATTAAACAAACTGCTAATGGTATCTTTATTCATCAACAAAAGTATATAAAAGAACTTCTTAAGAAATATGGATTGAATAACGCTAAAACCAACCATACACCCATGGCTACTAATGTAAGATTAGATGAAGATACAAATGGAACAAATATTGACCAAACTATGTATAGAGGCATGATTGGATCTTTATTATATCTAACTGCTAGTAGACCCGATATTTCATTTAGTGTTGGTTTATGTGCGAGATTTCAATCTAACCCTAAAGAATCACATCTAACTGCAGTGAAACGTATTTTGAGATATCTAAAGGGAACAGATGATTTATCATTATTTTATCCTAAAAGTGATGTCTTTGATTTGAAAGGCTTTAGTGATGCAGATTATGCAGGAGATCTTGTTAATAGAAAAAGCACGTCAGGTATGGTACAATTTCTTGGCTCATGTTTAGTTTCGTGGAGTTCCAAGAAACAAAACACTGTTGCATTATCAACTGCTGAAGCTGAGTACGTAGCAGCAGCAGCTTGCTGTTCCCAAATGATATGGATAAAGCAGCAGCTAAGAGACTTTGGTATTAAGTATGCATGTGTTCCTATTTATTGCGATAATACCAGTGCCATATGCATATCCAAAGATCCAGTGCATCACTCACGAGTAAAGCACATCCATATTAGGCATCATTTTCTTAAGGATAATGTAGAAAATAAAAATATTATTGTTAAGCATGTAAACACTAACGAGCAAATAGCAGATATCATGACCAAACCGCTTCCAAGGGAACAGCATGAGAAAATGAGATTGGAACTTGGCATGATCAAGCTGCATTAAAGGAAGTGTCATATATGATTCTTAGAGACAAAATAAAAATTGAAAATGATCAATCAACCACAATAAACTTGATTGAAAAATCAATTATCGAAAGGATCAGGTACGCATTTTTTTATAAGGTATATACTTTGGATGTTCTTATGATTGCATGATTATTTTGATCAAACAGTAGTAGCATAATATTATCATTTTCTTATTATAAATAAATAATAAAAATTAAAAAAAAAAAAAATAATAATAATAATAAATTTTTTTTTCCCAGCAATTTCTTTTTAAGTAGGAGTTGAATCATCAAATTCATCTGTCTCCATTTCGTGTTTCTGTGTCAAAGTGCATAAATAAGGAAAATGGAACATTTAAAACCTATAGAAGTAACCGTCACCTCTCACATAAATAGACCCACTCTCTCACGTCAAATCCATCACTTCATCTTCACTCATCAAACCGTCCCTTACTCACTGCATTTCAAAACAATTTTCATTTGCATTTCATCTTTGCTTTTCTTTCTCTTGATTCTTCAAAATCGCCATGAAAACCAAGAACCAAACACCAAAAATGAAACAACCCACACCGCTTCAAGTCATCTATCCAACACCACTCACTCCTAAAACTGAGTCTTCATCAAGAAAGCAACAGGAAACACCTAATCCTTCTGAAGTGCATGAAAGTTTGAAGCGCAAAAGAGATGCTACAGTGAGGAAATCATCCTCAAAGAGGGCAAAGGTTAATGTTAAGGTATCTGCTGAAGAGATATCAAAAGAAATGATTGTTGGCTTTGGATTGGACAAACAATGGTATGAATCAAATTTCTTCCCTCAATTTCACGCTATATTGCAAAATCAAGCTTGGGAATCTTTAATGGGAAACTATTGCTGTAACCCAATGTATCCCAACTTAATGCGTGAGTTTGCTTTAAATTTTTCTTTTGATCATGGAGTTTGCACTAGTGAAGTAAAGGAGATCAAAATTGAATTTAATAACCTGATTTTAGGAGGATGGTTGGGTGTTCCCTCGACTGGTTTTGATAGATATGTTGTAGGGTCAAAAATTAATTTTTCCGGTATAAATGAGAAGTTAGTATGGAAGTTTTTAGGGTTGAAGGAGAAAAAGGGAAAAGTTAGCCATAATGTGCTATCACCAATGCACAAACTGTTGTACAACATAGCAAGAAGATTCATTTTGCCTCGCACATCCAAAAGAAGTGAGGTTAGTTTGAGGGATGCTACACTGATTTATTGTTTGGCGAACCACATCAAGATTAATTTTCCTTCTTTGATGATTTGTCATTTAAATGATTGTATTTTTAAAAAGAATGTGTTAGGGTACGGTGGACTGTTGACCTGGATCTTTAAGAAATTGGGTGTTCCTCTTGATGGTCCAAACTATCCCATGGGTCCAAACAACAAAGTGGGTGTAAAATGTTTGAAAATTTTACACCTAAGATTAACTGAAAATGGGACCCTTGAGAACATTTTTGAACAATCAGAGGACACCAATGAAGAAGAAGAAGTTGAAGAAAATGTTGAGGAGGAGGAAGTAAACAAGGAGGAACAGGAAGAGCCTGTTCCCTCTGCCACTAAGAAGGCAGAGGGGCATTCTGAGGAGGAGGAACAGGAGGAAGACTCTTGTAAGGGGGAAGTAGTGAAGGAACTGGTGAAGGTTGCTGTGGAGGAAAAGGAAAAGAAAATTGAGGAGGGTTCTTCACCGGGTTTAACTCCTAGGAAGAGTAGTAGGCTCGCTTCTAAAGGAAAGAAACCTGTTGTTGTTATTGATGATGACTCTACCTCTTACACAACAGCACAACCAAGCCAACCTTCCTCTCCTAAACCTGCCACACCATCATTTCATATACCATCACCACCACAATCACCAATACAACCATCTTCACCACCAAAGTCACCTTTACCATCACCATCACCTGTACCTTCTTCACCACATCAAGGTTTAGGTAATACTACTGTTCCCACTGATCCTCTAACCTCCATTCTCCTGAAACTCAATGATTTGCAGTCAAGCTTCTTTGTGTTTAAAGATGAAATTCGTGTCTCTATAGCCTCACTATCTGCTCAAATGGACCAAATGGAAGCACGTTTGGGGGCCAAACTGGACACAGTAGAGGTGGAGACAGAATATGTTGATGATGAAGCTCCTGCAACTTAATTTCTCCTATTTCATTCCTTCTTATTTGTTGCATCTATCACTCTTAAACAATCTCTTTATGTTTTTCATTTTGGTACCAGCTGGGGTACACATCCTAAACATTGTTACCTTTGTTGAACCTTTTTACATATGCTACTAACTGTTAAGTTTGATTAGTCATTGCTTATCATGCTTGCATTCATTGTGTTCTTTTAATCTGTGCATCCTTATTCTCTTCTTGACTATAACTATATGTTTAGTGCTGTGGTTTGATTGCTTATCTTCTTTTTGAATGATGTCAAAAGGGGGAATATTTGGCACAAACTTAAATACTGCTTGAGCATGTTTGAGATATAGTTAAATCTATTATGTTGGGCTTATGGATTAAGGTGCTGGTTTTGTTTCTGATGTTTGTGTTGCTAGTTGTTTGTTGTTACTCATTGACACTGAAACTAGGTTTCTCATTTCATTAAGGTTTAAGATACTGATTTCTGGTTTTGTTTAGTTGTTTCTGAAATTTTTTATTTTTTTGTTTATGCTGATTTCTTTTAGCTCTGATTATGGATAATTATGGATTAAATCTACATTTTTTCATTGTTTGATTTTATGCTGAAATAATATAAAGTTGTTGTTTTGATTATTTCTAGAGTAACTTGTATCATGATATTTAGTTAAGAAGAGTTGTTTTGATCTCTAACATACTCTTCAACATTGGTTTACTCTATTTTTTTTTTAAGTTTGTTTGAAAGTTTGTCATCATCAAAAAGGGGGAATTTGTTGGACCTCTTGAGTTTTGATGATGTCTACACTTTAGCAAATATGTGTTTAGAGATTTTGTGCAGGTCGATATCCGATTAATTGTGATCGTTGATAAGTACCTATGGCTTAGTTCATGGGAATACACATGTCAAAAGGTTTCAAGAGATGTTAGAAGAGTATATCACGTGGGATGTAAAATGGAGACAGGAAGTCTACTGTTCCCAGGTTTGATGTTCTAGCAAGTTGGAATTTGGAGACAGCGCAGTGTTCCCAAACTGAAGTCAATTTACGTTAGCTAATAAATTCTATCTTTTATTTTTTAGTTAATGTATTTAAATTAATTAGTTGCATTAGTTTATTAAAGTTAATTGGCAAAAAGAATTTCTAAAAATGCCTCACGTGTTGGTTTCAAGATTAATTCCTTATTTTTAGGAGATAAACTTTGATCTACTAAAAAGTAGGAATAGCAGTTAGGTCTTAATTATTTTTAGATTTTCTGAAAAATAATAAAAAATAATATTTTCCTAAAAATAGTAAAAATAACCATTTTCTAAGAATTAGTCAAAAGATAACCGTTTTTAGAATTAGTCAAAAGATAACCGTTTTACCCAACCGTTTTCTAAATATAGCATGAAGTTCCAGCCATTAATTTGGGGAACAGCGGTTATTAAGGAACAGCAGTTATTAAGGAACAGCGGTTATCAGGGAACAGCGGTTATCAGTGAATAGCGGTTACTGATTGCCTTAACCGTTTGTTTGATTTATTCAAAGGCTGAAGTATTAACCGTTTTGTGATTCATTCAGCATCATTCATTGATCCATGACTAAGGATAATGGGTTGGAATATTTTTCTATTTTTAGAAATTTATTTTATTATAAATAAGCTAACTAGCTCGGTTTTTCATTGAGGGAATATAACGCATGCTTTAAGAGAAAAATAATTCTTGAGCGTTTATTTTTGAAATTCTACAAGTAATATTTTGTGTTTTTAAATTGCCAATTAATTCATAATATTTACTTGTGCAACTCTTTGATTTATTTTAGAGAATTTCTATCCTTTTTGTAAGGGATTTTGAGAGTTTATGTAATTAGACTCGGGTGAGTCTAAGGGGGAAGTTAGATAGCTTTTAGTGAAGCTAGAGAGGATTAGCTTGTTGTAAAGCTAAGTTTGTTGCTTTGAGTAAAGCAATTAGAGAGTGAAGAGTTGGCCTAGTTGTTACGCTTCGAGTGAAGTAAGGTGTTTATTGTAATTGTAACTAATTGCCTTAAACATAGTGAAGTTGTTAGAAATCCCAAGTGGTCGTGGTTTTTCCTTTTGTTTAGGCCCAAAAGGTTTCCACGTAAAATCGTGTGTCTCTCTTATTATTTTGCTCTTAGTTTAAGCTTTATTTATTTTGAATAATTCCGCAAAAACAGGGCACAATCGCTTAAACTTGCAACAACAACAATTCACCCCCCCCCCCCTCTTGTTGTTGTTCCCGTTCCTAATTGAATCAACAAACATTGTTCGAGAAATGTTTAGTTTTCTTCTTCTTAGCAGCTACTTTTCTGTTAATTTGAGATTGAATCATAGAACTCATAAATTTTTTTAATTTTTTTTAATATATACGACAAATATTCCATCTTATTCTTCTCTTTTTTTAATATATATCTCATTTGACAATATTTTAACTTATAGATTAAGAATAAAATATAAATTAAGAGAGAATGATGAATAGTCACTACAAATAACTATCGGAATAGAATTGGAAAAATAGCGACGGGGTATGTTGGTCGCCAAGCCGTCGCTAAAAGCTTTTATTTTTTAATTTTTTTTTTATAATATTTAGCGACCAGGATGGTGGTCGCTAAATGGTCGCCATGGAAGACAATACTTTTTTTAATTTTTTAATACCTGGCGACGATCAGCATCCAAATGAAAAAGCAAATTAGCGACGGGGAGTTGCGGTCGCTAAAAGTTTTTTTTTTAATTTTTTTTTGAAAATATTTAGCGACCAGGTTAGTGGTCGCTAACGGGTCGCCAGGGAAGACAGTACTTTTTTTTTATTTGTTAATACCTGGCGACGGGTGATGGTGATCGCCATATAGTCGCCAAGTAAACCATACTGCAAATCAAAGGGAAGGCAAAGGAAATCATATCGAGAAGGGAAAGTGTTTGCACTTTTATGAAAATAGTGAAAAATGTTTGCATAAATATATGAAAGAGGACATAATTGTGAAAAATGTTTGCATAAATATGAAAATAGGGCACCATATTTGCAGTTTTCGTACGACGACATAAACATTGTTCGGGAAATGTTTAGTTTTCTTCTTCTTAGCGGCTGTTTTTCTGTTAATGTGAGATTGAATCATAGAACTCATAAATTCTTTTAATTTTTTTTTAATATATACGAAAAATATTCCATCGTATTTTTCTCTTTTTTTAATATATATCTCATTTGACAATAGTTTAACTTATAGATTAAGAATAAAATATAAATTAAGAGAGAATGATGAATAGTCACTAGAAATAACTATCGGAATAGAATTGGAAAAATAGCGACGGGGTATGTTGGTCGCCAAGTCGTCGCTAAAAGCTTTTATTTTTTAAATTTTTTTTTATAATATTTAGCGACCAAGATGGTGGTCGCTAAATGGTCGCCATGGAAGACAATACTTTTTTTTATTTTTTTAATACCTGGCGACGATCAGCATCCAAATGAAAAAGCAAATTAGCAACGGGGAGTTGTGGTCGCTAAAATTTTTTTTTTTTTAAAATTTTTTTTGAAAATATTTAGCGACCAGGTTAGTGGTCGCTAATTGGTCGCCAGGGAAGACAGTAAGTTTTTTTGATTTTTTAATACCTGGAGACGGGTGATGGTGGTCGCCATGTAGTCACCAAGTAAACCATACTGCAGCCAATTTTTTCCTTACTGCAGCACGCAAACTTTTTTCATTTTCGAGGATGGCCATGTAATTTTGGTTTTTAGAGAAATTAAAAGACTTTAACTTAAATGACAAATTGTAACTATTTCAACAATAAAGATATGAACTTGCAAATTAGTAAAATAAATATAATTACCTTGATTTCGCGTGGGTTATGTTATCTACAAAGAAAAATAAAGAAACGAAATTAGTATACAAACGGTTGCCATAATTTTCGAGTTTTTTCATGAATATCTTGCAAAACTTAAATGCTTAACAAATTAAAAGGAGAAAAAATACCTTAATGTCGTGGGTTTTAAAGATGAACAAGACCCAAGTATTAAATTTCTTTGGTTTATGCACCAAGAAGATGAAGAACTATTAACACTATAGCGTTTTTCGATAGATTGCAAATGAAGATGAAGAACGACTTTGAAGAAACTGTTACACATTACGTTTGTGAAGCGTTTTTTCAATGGAGAAGATGATGAACAAGAACAGTAGAAGTTTGAAGTATGGAGAAGATGAAGATGAACACAAGAAACGAACACAAATCTTGATGCTTAATTAAACGTAATTTTTCTGTGTACTGAAGATGTAGAACGATACGTGGTAGTCGAGTTTTTTCAATGGGTTTAAGAGAAGTTTTGGGAAAAAAGAATGGTGGGTTATTGTGTACATGAAGCGTGCTGTATACATATTACAACAGTTATTTGCTGCGGACCCTAGCCAACCGTAGAAATTATAGCTTTTTTTAAAAAAAATTCTGCTGTGAAACGGTCATTTTTAGGATTATTTGCTGCGGACGAAAGCTTAACCGCACCAATTAATGTTTGTGCAATGTATTTGCTGCGGTCAAGCCAAAAAAACCGCAGCAATTAGTAATTTTTTTTTTGCAACATTTTTTTCTTATTTATTGCTGCGAATATACAAAAACCGCAGCAAATGATAAGCAGTAAATACGTTTTTTTCCACTAGTGATTATTTAGTTTTGTTCAATTAACTACTCAAGAAATAAGATATTTTGATTTGGTTTTTTCTAATTCTAAATGCAAAAGGAAATTGAAATAAATATCACTATCAATATAACAAAAGTCTAGGACAATGGAATTCCCCACTAATAGCATAATATGATTATTTCAATAAGAAATGCAATTTATTTTGTTGAATTGATTTACCAATGAAACTCAATTACTCCTTTTCGGGATGATAATCAAATTAAATCGAATCAAATAGGTTCTCTCAATCTCAACTTTTGTATTTCGATTGATTAACATGGCAAGATTAATATATCACTAAATCTCAACTTTCGTATTTCGATCAAGAGTAAACATTAACTTGCATTTTCATTCAAGACTAATAATATTTTTTTTCCCTCAACTTTAGTAATTTTGGTTTTTAGAGAAATTAAAAGACTTTAACTTGGATGAAAATAGGGCACCATATCTGCAGCTTTCGTATGACGACTGTTTTGCCTAATCGGATGTTTGCTTTTTTTTTTGTAGTGAAAGTAGGTGAGAACAATGGTAATTTGTTCGTTCGTTACCTATTATATTACTTTTGCTTAGTTTTGATATTATTGGGCTTCTACAAGTTACTTTGCCGAAATCAAAAATATTTTAGTTGTTAACTTTACAAACGAACTACAGACAAAATCTCGTCAATTCATTAGTGCCCCAGAAAACTCTGAATCTTGGATCCACCAATAATAATAATAATTTATAATAGTTACTTCAAAATTTTATCTTCTAGTTATAATAACATTACTATTAAATTGTAATTATTCATTAAAATATAGAAGAAGTATTAATTATTTAATGTCACATGTACATAAAATCAAAGGGAAGGTAAAGGAAATCATATCGAGAAGGGAAAGTGTTTGCACTTTTATGAAAATAGTGAAAAATATTTGCATAAATATATGAAAGAGGACATAATTGTGAAAAATGTTTACATAAATATGAAAATAGGGCACCATATTTGCAGTTTTCGTACGACGACATAAACATTGTTCGGGAAATGTTTTGTTTTCTTCTTCTTAGCAGCTACTTTTCTGTTAATGTGAGATTGAATCATAGAACTCATAAATTCTTTTAATTTTTTTTAATATATACGACAAATATTCCATCTTATTTTTCTCTTTTTTTAATATATATCTCATTTGACAATATTTTAACTTATAGATTAAGAATAAAATATAAATTAAGAGAGAATGATGAATAGTCACTACAAATAACTATCGGAATAGAATTGGAAAAATAGCGACGGGGTATGTTGGTTGCCAAGCCGTCGCTAAAAGCTTTTATTTTTTAAATTTTTTTAAAAATATTTAGCGACCAGGATGGTGGCGCTAAATGGTCGCCATGGAAGACAATACTTTTTTTAATTTTTTAATATCTGGCGACGATCAGCATCCAAATGAAAAAGCAAATTAGTGACGGGGAGTTGTGGTCGCTAAAAGTTTTTTGTTTTTAAATTTTTTTTGAAAATATTTAGCGACCAGGTTAGTGGTCGCTAACTGGTCGCCAGGGAAGACAATACTTTTTTTTTTATTTTTTAATACCTGGAGACTGGTGATGGTGGTCGCCATGTAGCCGCCAAGTAAACCATACTACAGCCAATTTTTTCCTTACTGCAGCACGCAAACTTTTTTCATTTTCGAGGATGGCCATGTAATTTTGGTTTTTAGAGAAATTAAAAGACTTTAACTTGAATGACCAATTGTAACTATTTCAACAATAAAGATATGAACTTGCAAATTAGTAAAATAAATATAATTACCTTGATTTCGCGTGGGTTATGTTATCAATAAAGAAAAACAAAGAAACAAAATTATTATACAAACGGTTGCCATAATTTTCGAGTTTTTTCATGAATATCTTGCAAAACTTAAATGCTTAACAAATTAAAAGGAGAAAAAGTATCTTAATGACATGGGTTTTGAAGATGAACAAGACCCCAAGTATTAAATTTCTTTGGTTTATGAACCAAGAAGATGAAGAACTGTTAACACTACAGCGTTTTTCGATAGATTGCAAATGAAGATGAAGAACGACTTTGAAGAAACTGTTACACGTTACGTTTGTGAAGCGTTTTTTCAATGGAGAAGATGATGAACAAGAACAGTAGAAGTTTGAAGTATGGAGAAGTTGAAGATGAACACAAGAAACGAACACAAATCTTGATGCTTAATTAAACGTAATTTTTCTGTGTACTGAAGATGTAGAACGATACGTGGTAGTCGAGTTTTTTCAATGGGTTTAAGAGAAGTTTTGGGAAAAAAGAATGGTGGGTTATTGTGTACATGAAGCGTGCTGTATACATATTACAACAGTTATTTGCTGCGGACCCTAGCCAACCGTAGCAATTATAGCTTTTTTTTTTAAAAAAATCTGCTGTGAAACGGTCATTTTTAGGATTATTTGCTGCGGTCCAAAGCTTAACCGCACCAATTAATGTTTGTGCAATGTATTTGCTGCGGTCAAGCCACAGCAATTAATATTTTTTTTTTGCAACATTTTTTTCTTATTTATTGTTGCGAATATACAAAAACCGCAGCAAATGATAAGCAGTAAATACGTTTTTTTTCACTAGTGAATATTTAGTTTTGTTCAATTAACTACTCAAGAAACAAGATATTTTGATTTGGTTTTTTCTAATTCTAAATGCAAAAGGAAATTGAAATAAATATCACTATCAATATAATAAAAGTCTAGGACAATGGAATTCCCCACTAATAGCATAATATGATTATTTCAATAAGAATTGCAATTTATTTTGTTGAATTGATTTACCAATGAAACTCAATTACTCCTTTTCGGGATGATAATCAAATTAAATCGAATCAAATAGGTTCTCTCAATCTCAACTTTTGTATTTCAATTGATTAACATGGCAAGATTAATATATCACTAAATCTCAACTTTCGTATTTCGATCAAGAGAAAACATTAACTTGCATTTTCATTCAAGACTAATAATATTTTCTTCCCTCAACTTTTGTAATTTTGGTTTTTAGAGAAATTAAAAGACTTTAACTTGCATGAAAATAGGGCACCATATCTGCAGCTTACGTATGACGACTGTTTTGTCTAATCGGAAGTTTGCTTCTTTTTTTTGTAGTGAAAGTAGGCGAGAACAATGGTAATTTGTTCGTTCGTTACCTATTATATTACTTTTGCTTAGTTTTGATATTATTGGGCTTCTACAAGTTACTTTGCCGAAATCAAAAATATTTTAGTTGTTAGCTTTACAAACGAACTACTGACAAAATTTCGTCAACTCATTAGTGCCCCAGGAAACTCTGAATCTTGGATCCGCCAATAATAATAATAATTTATAATAGTTACTTCAAAATTTTATCTTCTAGTTATAATAACATTATTATGAAATTGTAAATATTCATTAAAATATAGAAGAAGTATTAATTTTTTAATGTCACATGTACATAAAATCAATGGGAAGCTAAAGGAAATCATATCGAGTAGGGAAAGTGTTTGTACTTTTATGAAAATAGTGAAAAATGTTTGCATAAATATATGAAAGAGGACATAATTGTGAAAAATGTTTGCATAAATATGAAAATAGGGCACCATATTTGCAGTTTTCGTACGACGACATAAACATTGTTCGGAAAATGTTTAGTTTTCTTCTTCTTAGCAGCTACTTTTCTGTTATTGTGAGATTGAATCGTAGAACTCATAAATTCTTTTAATTTTTTTTAATATACACAACGAATATTCCATCTTATTTTTCTCTTTTTTTAATATATATCTCATTTGACAATGTTTTAACTTATAGATTAAGAATAAAATATAAATTAAGAGAGAATGATGAATAGTCACTACAAATAACTATCGGAATAGAATTGGAAAAGCCGTCGCTAAAATCTTTTATTTTTAAAATTTTTTTTTAAAATATTTAGCGACCAGGTTAGTGGTCGCTAACTGGTCGCCAGGGAAGACAATACTTTTTTTATTTTTTAATACCTGGCGATGGGTGATGTTGGTCGCCATGTAGTCGCCAAGTAAACCATACTGCAGCCAATTTTTTTCTTACTGTAGCACGCAAACTATTTTCATTTTTGAGGATCGCCATGTAATTTAGGTTTTTAGAGAAATTAAAATACTTTAACTTGAATGACCAATTGTAACTATTTCAACAATAAACATATGAACTTGCAAATTAGTAAAATAAATATACTTACCTTGATTTCGCGTGGGTAATGTTATCTACAAAGAAAAACAAAGAAACAAAATTAGTATGCAAACGGTTGCCATAATTTTGGAGTTTTTTCATGAATATCTTGCAAAACTTAAATGCTTAACAAATTAAAAGGACAAAAAATACCTTAATGTCGTGGGTTTTGAAGATGAACAAGACCCAAGTATTAAATTTCGTGGGTTTATGAACCAAGAAGATGAAGAACTGTTAACACTACAGCGTTTTTCGATAGTTTTCAAATGAAGATGAAGAACGACTTTGAAGAAACTGTTACACGTTACGTTTGTGAAGCGTTTTTTCAATGGAGAAGATGATGAACAAGAACAGTAGAAGTTTGAAGTATGGAGAAGATGAAGATGAACACAAGAAATGAACACAAATCTTGATGCTTAATTAAACGTAATTTTGCTGTGTACTGAAGATGTAGAACGATACGTTGTAGTCGAGTTTTTTCAATGGGTTTGAGAGAAGTTTTGTGAAAAAAGAATGGTGGGTTATTATGTACATGAAGCGTGCTGTATACATATTACAACGGTTATTTGCTACGGGCCCTAGCCAATCGTAGCAATTATAGCTTATTTTTTTAAAAAAATTTTGCCGTGAAACAGTCAGTTTTAGGATTATTTGCTGCGGTCCAAAGCTTAACCGCACCAATTAATGTTGGTTCAATGTATTTGCTGCGGTCAAGCCAAAAAAACCGCAGCAATAAATAATTTTTTTTTTTGCAACTTTTTTTTTCCTATTTATTGCTGTGAATATACAAAAACCGCAGCAAATGATAAGCAGCAAATACGTTTTTTTCCACTAGTGAATATTTAGTTTTGTTCAATTAACTACTCAAGAAACAAGATATTTTGATTTGGTTTTTTCTAATTCTAAATGCAAAAGGAAATTGAAATAAATATCACTATCAATATAATAAAAGTCTAGGACAATGGAATTCCCCACTAATAGCATATGATTATTTCAACAAGAATTGCAATTTATTTTGTTGAATTGATTTACCAATGAAACTCAATTACTTCTTTTGGGGATGATAATCAAATTAAATCGAATCAAATAGGTTCTCTCAATCTCAACTTTCGTATTTCGATTGATTAACATGGTAAGATTAATATATCACTAAATCTCAACTTTCGTATTTCGATCAAGAGAAAACATTAACTTGCATTTTCATTCAAGACTAATAATATTTTCTTCCCTCAACTTTTGTAATTTTTGTTTTTAGAGAAATTAAAAGACTTTAACTTTGATGAAAATAGGGCACCATATCTGCAGCTTTCGTATGACGACTGTTTTGCCTAGTCGGAAGTTTGCTTTTTTTTTTTTTTGTAGTGAAAGTAGGCGAGAACAATTGTAATTTGTTCGTTCGTTACCTATTATATTACTTTTGCTTAGTTTTGATATTATTGGGTTTCTACAAGTTACTTTGCCGAAATAAAAACTATTTTAGTTGTTAACTTTACAAACGAACTACTGACAAAATTTCGTCAATTCATTAGTGCCCCAGAAAACTCTGAATCTTGGATCCACCAATAATAATAATAATTTATAATAGTTACTTCAAAATTTTTTCTTCTAGTTATAATAACAATATTATTAAATTGTAAATATTCATTAAAATATAGAAGTATTAATTATTTAATGTCACATCACTAGTGGAAAAAACATCATTTGCTGCGGTTTTTTTTTCCATTATTTGCTGCGGTTTTGGCCCCCAGCAATATTGTGATAGCAGCAAATGTCCTAATTTAAAAGGCATTATTTGCTGCGGTCATGGGGCAAAACCACAGCAAATAAGGAGTGTTATTTGCTGCGGTCAAGGGCAATAACCGCAGCAAATAACACTCCTTATTTGCTGCGGTCAATGTCAAGAACCGCAGCAAATACCTTTTTTTTTTTTTCTGTTTTATCTTTATAATAATGCAATAATAATACAATGTAATAACATTAATCTATATTATAATAATGCAATAGTAATAATAAACTCTCGCTCGTATGTATAATATAATATTATGTACGTACATATATATATATATATATATATATATATATATATATATATATATATATATATATATATATATATATATATATATATATATATATATATATATATATATATATATATATATATATATATATACATTAAAGTATATATAAAAAATAATCTACTAATTACAATTTATCAAGGACAAATATTAGAAAGATGCACGGCAATTTTGTCTTTTAATTCGCGCATCTCTTCACTTTTCAAAGGGCGTGTTTCCCTCGGAATGTCGTTTAAAACCTATATATAATATTAAAATAAAAGATTAATATTAACATTATTAGATTTTATTACCAATAATATATTTAATTAAGAACGTAACAAATACTTACGACATCTATATTTTCGACTCCAAAGTCCTTCACGGAATTTATAATATCGTCCATAAACTTCAGCGCGTAGTAGCCGCAGTCAACGGAAGAAGATGGTTGTTGAAAGCACTAAGAGAAAATAGATGTTAGTGTCAAAAACGGTTAAAAACGCATAAAATCGCAACTTAACACGTAAATTCTAGAATATGACTATGATTTTAAATTCTAACAACTTCTACAAAATAATATATACCAAATAGTGTTGTGTGCCACGTTTCGTGCATAAAAAACCATGTTTGACCTACTTTACGCGCGAAATTGACAAAAACGCTAAAAAACCCTTAAAATCGCAACTTAACTTCTAATTTCTAGCATATGACTATTATTTTCAATTATAACCATTTCAACACAATAATATATTCCAAATAGTGTTGTGTGCCATGTTTCGTGCATAACAAACCATATTTGACCTACTTTACGCGTGAAATTGACAAAAACGCTTAAAAACCCTTAAAATCGCAACTTAACTTCTAATTTCTAGCATATGACTATTATTTTCAATTCTAACCATTTCAACACAATAATATATTCCAAATATTGTTGTGTGCCAAGTTTCGTGCATAACAAACCATGTTTCACCTACTTTACGCGCGAAATTGACACAGCAGCAAACTAGTGACCAGACCACCTTGCACGACACGTGGAGACCAAACCTATGCATCCAGGACCTAGGCTAAAGTGGAAATGGAATCTTGGTACTTGGATCTAGCTATCAAGGTCCTAAAACCATTCTAACAATCCCCGTGGACTCCTAGAAGCTGAGCTGAAGGAGGGCTGCTCGACAGTAAGGTAGATCAGAATTTTGTTTAAGTGTTTGTGGTTGTTTCGTGTTCTTTTCATGATCATTTGTAGTTTTTGACTGTGTCATTAATCAAAGCTTACGCACAACATTAATCCTTGCATAACCAAGGCCTTAGTCAGCCCCGGTTTCGCATCAAAACCAAGTTTTAGTACTTTACGCGCGAAAATGACAAAAACGCTTAAAAACCCTTAAATACGCAACTTAACTTCTAATTTCTAGCATATGACTATTATTTTAAATTCTAACCATTTCAAAAGCATAATATATGCCAAATAGTGTTGTGTGCCAAGTTTCGTGCATAACAAACCATGTTTGACCTATGTTACGCGCGAAATTGACAAAAACGCTTAAAAATACTTAAAATCGCAACTTAACACCTAATTTTTAGCATATGACTATTTTTTTCAATTCTAACCATTTAAAAACAATATGATATGCCAAATAGTGTTGTGTGCCAAGTTTCGTGCATAACAAACCATGTTTGACCTACTTTACGCGCGAAATTGACAAACGCTTAAAAACCCTTAAAATCGCAACTTAACACCTAATTTCTAGCATATGGCTATTATTTTCAATTCTAACCATTTCAAAACAATAATATATGCCAAATAGTGTTGTGTGCCAAGTTTCGTGCATAACAAACCATGTTTGACCTACTTTACGCGCGAAATTGACAAAAACGCTTAAAAATACTTCAAATCGCAACTTAACACCTAATTTCTAGCATACGAATATTATTTTCAATTCTAACCATTTCAAAACAATAATATATGCCAAATAGTGTTGTGTGCCAAGTTTCGTGCATAACAAACCATGTTTGACCTACTTTACGCGCGAAATTGACAAAAACTCTTAAAAACCCTTAAAATCGCAACTTAACTTCTAATTTCTAGCATATGACTATTATTTTAAATTCTAACCATTTCAACACAATAATATATGCCAAATTGAGTTGTGTGCCAAGTTTCGTGCATAACAAACCATATTTGACCTACTTTACGCGCGAAATTTACACAGCAGCAAACTAGTGACTAGACCACCTTGCACGACACGTGGAGACCAAACCTATGCATCCAGGACTTAGGCTAAAGTGGAAATGGAATCTTGGTACTTGGATCTAGCTATCAAGGTCCAAAAACAATTTTAACAATCCCCGTGGACTCCTAGAAGCTGAGCTGAAGGAGGGCTGCTCGACAGTAAGGTAGATCAGAATTTTGTTTAAGTGTTTGTGGTTGTTTCGTGTTCTTTTCATGATCATTTGTAGTTTTTGACTGTGTCATTAATCAAAGGTTACGCACAACATTAATCCTTGCATAACCAAGGCCTTAATCAGCCCCGGTTTTGCATCAAAACCAAGTTTGAGTACTTTACGCGCGAAAATGACAAAAACGCTTAAAAACCCTTAAAATCGCAACTTAACTTCTAATTTCTAGCATATGACTATTATTTTAAATTCTAACCATTTCAAAACAATAACATATGCCAAATAGTGTTGTGTGCCAAGTTTCGTGCATAACAAACCATGTTTGACCTACTTTACGCGCGAAATTGACAAAAACGCTTAAAAATACTTAAAATCGCAACTTACCACTTAATTTCTAGCATATGACTATTATTTTCAATTCTAACCATTTCAAAACCATAATATATGCCAAATAGTGTTGTGTGCCATTTTTCGTGCATAACAAACCATGTTTGACCTACTTTACGGGCGAAATTGACAAAGACGCTTAAAAACACTTAAAATCGCAACTTAACTTCTAATTTCTAGCATATGACTATTATTTTCAATTCTAACCATTTCAACAAAATAATATATGCCAAATAGTGTTGTGTGCCAAGTTTCGTGCATAACAAACCATGTTTGACCTACGTTACGCGCGAAATTGATAAAAATGCTTAAAAACCCTTAAAATCGCAACTTAAAATCGAATTTGTGTACCTTTCTTGCTATCCATTTTGGAAATGTGGCTCTAGATGTAGATCCCATTTGTCCACGCACTCTTTTCATTGCGCTGAAACGCATGGGAAAAGTAATACTATTTATATATATATATATATATATATATATATATATATATATATATATATATATATATATATATATATATATATATATATATATATATTTATATATATATATATATATATATATATATATTTATATATATATATATATATATATATATATATATATATATATATATATATATATATATATATATTTATATATATATATATATATATATATATATATATATATATATATATATATATATATATATATATATATATATATATATATATAACACTTAATTAAATCAAATTGGTAAAATAATTAATATTACGTACGCATTCAACAACGATTTGAATCTTGTGTTGCGACGTGGGCTTTGAGTTTTTTGTATTGAATCGAAGACGTGCACAGTGTTCGTTAAAGGACAAATGATCAAAAGTATCCAATGCAAACTACAAACACAAATTTAAAATGAACAAAAAATTAGATATTAGGTGACTTTAAAAATCAAAAGCTAAGTTCAATTTCAATAATAAAACTTACTCTTCCCAATATGGAGCCAGAATGAATGTGTGTTTAGATGCAAGGGAGTTAGTCAAAGCAGGCTCAATGTATGCTCTGACCTGATCTGCATCATTTCTACATTTACTACCCGAAATCGACTCCGGACAAAACCATCCAATTTTTATTGGAGGTTCGCAAGAATTTAGCTCCTCGTAAGCCGCACTAAACTCACAAATAAGAGAATTTTGTTAGTAATTCGGTCATTAAAACAATTAAACGAACAACAATGCCTAACTTGTAAGATAATGAACATCACCTCATGTAGACATGGAAAAGAGCTACGTTCCGCATCTCTCCTCTCAAAAATTGCCCGATGTCACTAGGACCAATAATTACAAACGGGCTCTCTATAAAGCAGTATTGCTGCTTCAGCAGGGGCAAAATGATTGGGTCCTCCTCACTTATGCGAGATGCACAATAATGCAGCCATTTGCAATCTTAAGAGAGATCTTTTAGATCCTCATCAGTCAAAATTGGAGTCCTTGGCATCGACTTTGACCCAATCGACACCATTGCTGAGGAACCGACCTCTCTCAAAGATCTCTTTGGACTCTTTTGCTATTTCAATTTATACAATTAAATTAGTGTGAGCATGCAATTAAAAAAATAAAAATAAATAAGGTACAAAATGATTCTTACCATGTTAGTGAATCGGACCCAAGCATATGGCCATGTGACGAAACTACCTAGGGCGTCTGATAGTTTCTCAAGGCTCCATGCTGGCATTGGAATTGGGAGTGACAAATCTTCAAACCCCTTTACAATAGTCTCCACGGCCACACTAATGTGGCCACTTGTAACAGGCATTGAATGCACTGTTTGGCCCTCTTTATTTGGCTGGGCCACACCATATGCAACCTCAGTTAAGATGCCATCACTAGCAACACCTAACTGAGGCAGCAAAAGAGAACAAGGAGTTGCCTCCTTAAAAGTGTGTCGTTTAGTATAATAAGAATCATAATAAAATATTAATTATGCGTTGCAATTTAAATTAACAAGTGCTTATATATTTAAAAACTATGTACCTATAGCACTGGCTCCGGAGTTGGCTCCGGATTTTGAGAAACAAAGTTTATGTTCTCCGGTGTGGTGTTTTCCCCTTCAGGGGTATTAATAATGAGCTGGGGTGCTACGGGGGTAATGGGCTCGGGTGTTGGCGCGACCAAAGCGTTAGAATCCCCATGTTCACTTTCCTGATCCTCGACAATCAGGTTTGCCAAGTCCACAATGGGTGCTCCCATCTTCTGCAACACGGCGGCCAGCTTGGCGAGAACGTCCTTCGTAATCTCCGCTCGGGATTGAGTAGCAACACACTCTTTGCCGAATGCCTTCTGTAACCCCACGCGGATGCCTCCTTTTCCGACTACCCGCCCACTGTGGTCTTTCCCTAAGACCATATGCAATGCGTCAGCATTGCCTCTTGGGGTGAACTCCCCCGTAGCTTCCTTTTCCTTCCAGCCCATCTGTTCAAATAAAA
The DNA here is from genome assembly GCF_026212465.1 of Amaranthus tricolor. Taxonomy (NCBI): domain Eukaryota; kingdom Viridiplantae; phylum Streptophyta; class Magnoliopsida; order Caryophyllales; family Amaranthaceae; genus Amaranthus; species Amaranthus tricolor. The sequence continues at coordinate 10,419,044 of NC_080048.1, forward strand.
AGTGACATATATAGCAATTAGTATAAGTACATTAAAGCCAAAGAATACAAAACAAATGAAGAATATACTTAATAATTTCAAAACTCACCACAGCATCAGCAACCTTCTTCGTTCCCGAATCATTAATGGTAAATTTACCACTTGCATCTCGGGAATGAAGCCCGCAATACCAATCACGCACCCGATCTCCAGCAAGATTCACGGATGCGGAGGTAGTCGTAGATGAGGGCGTGGATGAACTTTGATTGGGGTATAAACCCGCATCCACCCACTCTTTTCGGACCTCATCGTACGTTTTCTGGCCTAAGTAAGGGTAAAACTTCCTCTTGCGTGCAGAATCAGAAGCTTTACCACGCTTTTCCTAATTAATCAATAGAAATCGAATGTCATGTATTAGTTTAATGACTGAATCAAAAGAAGTAAATTCAAATTGGTAAACTATAATATAATATGAAATACTTACAACTTCTATGGGAGTTGTTCTTTTGGCAACAAAGGCCTCCCAATCCCTCTTCGTTATGTGACCCCATATTTCGTAGGGCATCTTCGAAGGTGCTTGCTCTCCACCTTCGTTTGCCGTTTTGACCATTTTGGTCGTACGGGCACGGCTCTTCGTAATCCAGCCAGTTACTAGCTTGGATTTGAAATCTCTGAATCTTTCAGCAACAGCTGAAAGAAACACATTCTTCTTGTCCTCATCGCTCTCGATGTGGAAAAGATTCTAAAAAAAAAAATTATATTTATTACTATCAATCTAATTAATTTTAAAATGAAAATAAATGAGTAAACATAGTAAAGTTGCTTACCACAGTATCATGCCATAGAGAGTTCTTCAAACCCTCTGGAACCTCGTTCCATGCGTGCAATATGGAAAGATTGCGGATACATAGACCCAATTGTTTTCCATATTGCCTACACCATTTTCCGCAGGGTTGACCCAATGCATTGTATTCCAAATGCATGGGTTCTGTGACTTTGAGGTTTTTTGTAGGACCTCGCCCTTTTCTTTTCTTACTGCTGGTAGTGGTGAGAGCATCCATTGGTGGGGCGTCTTCAGTTTCAAAATCATTGTCAATCGGTGGAGCGTCTTCAGCCAAACGCTCGTACCTCACAATTTGGTCTTCTTCGCTGTCACTACTACGATGCTCATTATCCGAGGTCTGAATCTCGGGGACAATTTCATCTCTGAATAAATGCATTGTATATCAGTACCTGAAAGAGTATGAATAGAAATATATTAGAACATAAGCTAAGTAATATTAAGAATATGACAAACAATTCTAATACGTTCAACACAATAATATATAACAAATAGTGTTATGTGCAATGTTTCATGCAAAACAAACCAAGTGCCAAAAAAACTTTAAAAAGCTTTAAATATTTTCATACCTTGGGAATCACTTAATTCAAATGTATTCCTTCCGTGTGATCTACACGCATATAACCAACATCTACATCATCTACATCATCTTGATCCACTTATTTTGGATAGATAAAGGGAGAGGAGTCTTCAAAAGCATTATATTCTTCCTCATCCTCAACATCACCTATACCAAGGATACTTCTTTTTCCCGGTACAACAATAGACCATTTTTTATCAGACGGGTCGACAATGTAGAATACTTGCTTGGCTTGTGTAGCTAGTATGAATGGCTCCTCACTATCACGCAAACGAGCTAAGTCTACAAGAGTAAATCCACAAGGGTCGTCATTTTTAATGCATCGCGAGTTTTTATTGAAATTAAAAAGAGAAATAATACCTTGATTCGTGAGTTTTGAAGATGAACAAGCAAATGCCTTTGGTTTCAAACAACGGGTTTCTGGTTTCTGGCTTCAAACAAGAACGGGTTTTGAAGTAGAACAAGCAGACGTTTGATTGAGAGAACAAAGCAGCAGTAGAACAGCAGAAGCAAACGTTCTGGGTTTCTGGTTTTCAATGGGTACGTTTGAGAGAACAAAGGCAGTTTAATCGTTTTGTATGAAGCGTTTTGTGAGGGTTTATTGTGAAATAAAAGAAACTGATGATGATGGCGGGTTTTCTTTAAATTCCAAAGGTTATTTGCTGCGGTTCAAAGGAAACCGGAGCAATTATTTAATTTTGAAGGTTTATTTGCTGCGGTTCATGAAAAACCGGAGCAATTAAGGAAATTATGAAGAGCTATTTGCTGCGGTTTAGCCTTAACCGCAGCAATTATTGTGTTTTGAAGGATATTTGCTGCGGTCCATTGGTTAACCGCAGCAATTAAAGGTTTTTTTTTTCTTATTCATTTAACTCTTTATTGCTGCGAATATAAAAAAACCGCAGCAAATGATGAGCAGCAAATACAATTTTTTCCACTAGTGCATGTACATAAAATCAAAGGGAAGGTAATGGAAATCATATCGAGAAGGGAAAGTGTTTGTACTTTTATGAAAATAGTGAAAAATGTTTGCATAAATATATGAAAGAGGACATAATTGTGAAAAATGTTTGCATAAATATGAAAATAGGGCACCATATTTGCAATTTTCGTACGACGACATAAACATTGTTCGGGAAATGTTTAGTTTTCTTCTTCTTAGCAGCTACTTTTCTGTTAATGTGAGATTGAATCATAGAACTCATAAATTCTTTTAATTTTTTTTAATATATACGACAAATATTCCATCTTATTTTTCTCTTTTTTTAATATATATCTCATTTGACAATGTTTTAACTTATAAATTAAGAATAAAATATAAATTAAGAGAGAATGATGAATAGTCACTACAAATAACTATCGGAATAGAATTGGAAAAATAGCGACGAGGTATGTTGGTCGCCAAGCCGTCGCTAAAAGCTTTTATTTTTTAAATTTTTTTTTAAAATATTTAGCGACTAGGATGGTGGTCGCTAAATGGTCGCTAAAAGTTTTTTCTTTAATTTTTTTTGAAAATATTTAGCGACCAGGTTAGTGGTCGCTAACTGGTCGCCAGGAAAGACAGTACTTTTTTTATTTTCTAATACCTGGCGACGGGTGATGGTGGTCGCCATGTAGTCGCCAAGTAAACCATACTGCAGCCAATTTTTTCCTTACTGCAACACGCAAACTTTTTTTATTTTCGAGGATCGCCATGTAATTTTGGTTTTTAGAGAAATTAAAAGACTTTATCTTGAATGACCAATTGTAACTATTTCAACAATAAAGATATGAACATGCAAATTAGTAAAATAAATATAATTACCTTGATTTCACGTGGCTTATGTTATCTACAAAGAAAAACAAAGAAACAAAATTAGTATACAAACGGTTGCCATAATTTTCGAGTTTATTCATGAATATCTTGCAAAACTTAAATGCTTAACAAATTAAAAAGAGAAAAAATACCTTAATGTCGTGGGTTTTGAAGATGAACAAGACCCAAGTATTAAATTTTGTCGGTTTATGAACCAAGAAGATGAAGAATTGTTAACACTACAGCGTTTTTCGATAGTTTGCAAATGAAGATGAAGAACGACTTTGAAGAAACTGTTACACGTTACGTTTGTGAAGCGTTTTTTCAATGGAGAAGATGATGAACAAGAACAGTAGAAGTTTGAAGTATGGAGAAGATAAAGATGAACACAAGAAACGAACACAAATCTTGATGCTTAATTAAACGTAATTTTGCTGTGTACACTAGTGGAAAAAACCTCATTTGTTGCGGTTATTTTGCCATTATTTGCTGCGGTTTTGGCCCCCCAGCAATAGTGATAGCAGCAAATGTCCTACTTTAAATGCTGCGGTTAAAAACCGCAGCAAATAAGGGCATTATTTGCTGCGGTCATGGGCCAAAACCGCAGCAAATAACACTCCTTATTTGCTGCGGTTATGGGCAAACACCGCAGCAAATACTCCTATTTTTTTTTTCTTTTTTCCGTTTTATCCTTATAATAATCCAATAATAATACAATGTAATAACAGTGATTATCACAGATAATCAACAATAATCTCTTTGTAATAATAAACTCTCGCTCGTATATATAATATAATATTATGTACGTACATATATATATATATAATATATATATATATATATATATATATATATATATATATATATATATATATATATATATATATATATATATATATATATATATATATATATATGTATATATATATATATATATATATATATGTATATATATATATATATGTATATATATATATATATATGTATATATATATATATATATATATATATATATATATATGTATATATATATATATGTATATATGTATATATATATATATGTATATATATATATATATATATATATATATATATATATATATATATATATATATATATATATATATATATATATATATATATATATATATATATATATATATATATATATAATATACATTAAAGTATAAAAAATAATCTATACTAATTACAATTTACCAAGGACAAATATTAGCAAGATACGCGGCAATCTTGTCCTTTAATTCGCGCGTCTCTTCACTTCTCAAAGGGCGTGTTTCTCTCGGAATGTCGTTTAAAACCTATATATAATATTAAAATAAAAGATTAATATAGAAACATAAGATTTTACCAATATTATATATATTTATTTAAGAACGTAACAAATATTTACGGCATCTATATTTTCGACTCCAATGTCCTTCACGGAATTTATAATATCGTCAATAAACTTCAACGCGTAGTAGCCGCAGTCAACGGAAGAAGAAGGTTGTTGAAAGCACTAAGAGAAAATAGATGTTAGTGTCAAAAACAGTTAAAAACGCATAAAATCACAACTTAACACGTAAATTCAAGAATAAGACTATGATTTTCAATTCTAACAACTTCTATACAATAATATATACCAAATAGTGTTGTGTGCCAAGTTCCGTGCAAAACAAACAAAGTTTGAGCTACTTTACGTGCGAAATTGACAAAAACGCTTAAAAACCCTTAAAATCGCAACTTAACACCTAATTTCTAGCATATGACTATTATTTTCAATTCTAACCATTTCAACACAATAATATATGCCAAATAGTGTTGTGTGCCAAGTTTCGTGCATAAATTACCATGTTTAACCTACTTTACGATCGAAATTGACAAAAACGCTTAAAAACCCTTAAAATCGCAACTTAACTTCTAATTTCTAGCATATGACTATTATTTTCAATTCTAACCATTTCCACAAAATAATATATGCCAAATAGTGTAGTGTGCCAAGTTTCGTGCATAACAAACCATGTTTGACCTACTTTACGCGCGAAATTGAAAAAAACGCTTAAAAACCCTTAAAATCGAAACTTAACACCTAATTTCAAGCATATGGCTATTATTTTCAATTCTAACCATTTCAACACAATAATATATGCCAAATAGTGTTGTGTGCCATGTTTCGTGCATAACAAACCATGTTTGACCTACTTTACGTGCGAAATTGAAACAGCAGCAAACTAGTGACCAGACCACCTTGCACGACACGTGGAGACCAAACATATGCATCCAGGACCCAGGCTAAAGTGGAAACGGAATCTTGGTACTTGGATCTAACTATCAAGGTTCTAAAACCATTCTAACAATCCCCGTGGACTCCTAGAAGCTGAGCTGAAGGAGGGCTGCTCGACAGTTTGCTAGATTAGAATTTTGTTCACGTGTTTGTGGTTGTTTCGTGTTCTTTTCATGATCATTTGTAGTTTTTTACTGTGTCATTAATCAAAGCTTAAGCACAACATTAATCCTTGCATAACCAAGGCCTTAATCAGCCCCGGTTTCGCATCAAAACCAAGTTTGAGTACTTTACGCGCGAAATTGAAAAAAACGCTCAAAAACCCTTAAAATCGCAACTTAACACCTAATTTCTAGCATATGGCTATTTTTTCAATTCTAACCATTTCAACACAAGAATATATGCCAAATAGTGTTGTGTGCCAAGTTTCGTGCATAACAATCCATGTTTGACCTTCTTTACGCGCGAAATTGACAAAAACGCTTAAAAACCCTTAAAATCGCAAATTAACTTCTAATTTCTAGCATATGACTATTATTTTTAATTCTATTTATTTCAACACAATAATATATGCCAAATAGTGTTGTGTGCTAAGTTTCGTGCATAACAAACCATGTTTGACCTACTTTACGCGCGAAATTGAAAAAAACGCTTAAAAACCTTTAAAATCGCAACTTAACACCTAATTTCTAGCATATGGCTATTATTTTATATTCTAACCATTTCAACACAATAATATATGCCAAATAGTTTTGTGTGCCAAGTTTCGTGCATAACAAACCAATTTTGACCTACTTTACGCGCGAAATTGACAAAAACGCTTAAAAACGCATAAAATCGAATTTGTGTACCTTTCTTGCTATCCATTTCGGAAATGTGGCTCTGGATGTAGATCCCATTTGTCCACGCACTCTTTTCATTGCGCTGAAACGCATGGGAAAAGTAATACTATTTATATATATATAATACTTAATTAAATCAAATTTATAAAATAATTAATATTGCGTAGGCATTCAACAACGCTTTGAATCTTGTGTTGCGAGGTGGGCTTTGAGGTTTTTGTAATGAGTCGAAGACGTGCACAGTGTTCGTTAAAGGACATATGATCAAAAGTATCCAATGCAAACTACAAACACAAATTTAAAATCAACAAATTAGAGATTAGGTGACTTTAAAAATCAAAAGATAAGTTCAATTTCAAAAATAAAACTTACTCTTCCCAATATGGAGCCAGAATGAATGTGTGTTTAGATGCAAGGGAATTAGTCAAAGCAGTCTCAATGTATGCTCTGACCTGATCTGGATCATTTCTACATTTACTACCCGAAATCGACTCCGGCAAAACCATCCAATTTTTATTGGAGGTTCACAAGAATTTAGCTCCTCGTAAGCCGCACTAAACTCAAAAATAAGAGAATTTTGTTAGTAATTCGGTCATTAAAACAATTAAACAACAATGCCTAATTTGTAAGATAATGAACATCACCTCATGTAGACATGGAAAAGAGCTACGTTCAGCATCTTTCCTCTCAAAAATTGCCCGATGTCACTAGGACCAATAATTACAAACGGGCTCTCTAAAAAGCAGCATTGCTCCTTCAGCAGGGTCAAAATGATTGGGTCCTCCCCACTTATGCGAGATGCACAATGATGCAGCCATTTGCAATCTTGAGAGAGATCTTTTAGCTCCTCATCAGTCAAAATTGGAGTGCTTGGCATCGACTTTGACCCAGTCGACACCTTTGCTGAGGAACCGACCTCTATCCAAGATCTCTTTGGACTCTTTTGCTATTTTAATTTATACAATTAAATTAGTGTGAGCATGCAATTAAAAAAATAAAAATAAATAAGGTACAAATGATTCTTACCATGTTAGTGAATCGGACCCAAGCATATGGCCATGTGATAAAACTACCTAGGGCGTCTGATAGTTTCTCAAGGCTCCATGCTGGCATTGGAATTGGGAGTGAAAAATCATCAAACCCCTTTAGAATAGTCTCCACGGCCACACTGATGTGGCCACTTGTAACAGGCATTGAATACACTGTTTGTCCCTCTTAATTTAGCTGGGCCACACCATATGCAACCTCAGTTAAGTCGCCATCACTAGCAACACCTAACTGAGGCAGCAAAAGAGAACAAGGAGTCGCCTCCTGAAAATTGTGTCGTTTAGTATAATAAGCATCATAATAAAATATTAATTACGCGTTGCAATTTAAATTAATAAGTGCTTATATATTTAAAAACTATGTACCTGTAGCACTGGCTCCGGAGTTGGCTCCGGATTTTGAGCAACGAAGTTTATGTTCTCCGATGTGGTGTTTTCCCCTTCAAGGGTATTATTAGTAATGAGTTGGGGTGCTACGGGGGTAATGGGCTCGGGTGTTTGCTCGACCAAAGCGTTAGGATCCCCATGTTGACTTTCCTGATCCTCGACAATCAGGTTTGCCAAGTCCACAATGGGTGCTCCTATCTTCTGCAACACGGCGGCCAGCTTGGGGAGAACGTCCTTCGTAATCTCCGCTCGGAGGGTTGCTGCTTCTTCCCGCAGTGCCGTTCGGGATTGAGTAGCAACACACTCTTTGCCGAATGCCTTCTATAACCCCATGCGGACGCTTCCTTTTCCGACTACCCGCCCACTGTGGTCTTTCCCTAAGACCATATACAATGCGTCAACATTGCCTCTTGGGGTGAACTCCCCCGTAGCTTCTTTTTCCTTCCAGCCCATCTGTTCAAATAAAATTGACATATATAGCAATTAGTATAAGTACATCAAAGCCAAAGAATACAAAACAAATGAAGAATATACTTAATAATTTGAAAACTCACCACAGCATCAGCAACCTTCTTCCTTTCCGGATCATTAATGGTAAATTTACCACTTGCATCTCGGGAATGAAGCCCGCATTACCAATCACGCACCCGATCTCCAGCAAGAGTATTCACGGATGCGGAGGCAGTCGTAGATGAGAGCGTGGATGAACTTTGATTGGGGTATAAACCTGCATCCACCCACTCTTTTCGAACCTCATCGTACGTTTTCTGGCCTAAGCGATGGTAAAACTTCCTTTTGCTTGCAGAATCAGAAGCTTTTCCACATTTTTACTAATTAATCAATAGAAATCGAATGTCATGTATTAGTTTAATGACTGAATCAAAAGAAGTAAATTCAAATTGGTTAACTATAATATAATATGAAATACTTACAACTTCTATGGGAGTTGTTCTTTTGGCAACAAAGGCCTCCCAATCCCTCTTCGATATGTGACCCCAAATTTCGTAGGGCATCTTCGAAGGTGCTTGCTATCCACCTTTGTTTCCCGTTTGGACCTTTTTGGTCGTATGGGCACGGCTCTTCGTAATCCAGCCAGTTACTAGCTTGGATTTGAAATCTCTGAATCTTTCAGCAACAGCTGAAAGAAACAAATTCTTCTTGTCCTCATCGCTCTCGATGTGGAAAAGATTCTACAAAAAAAATTTATATTTAGTACTATCAATCAAATTAGTTTGAAAATGAAAATAAATGAGTAAAAATAGTAAAGTTGCTTACCACAGTATCATGCCATAGAGAGTTCTTCAATCCCTCTGGAAACTCGTTCTATGCGTGCAATATGGAAAGCTTGCGAATACATAGACCCACTTGTTTTCCATATTGCCTACGCCATTTTCCGCAGGGTTGAACCAATGCATTGTATTCCAAATGCATGGGTTCTGTGACTTTGAGGTTTTTTGTAGGACCTCGCCCTTTTCTTTTCTTACTGGTAGTGTTGAGAGCATCATTGGTGCGGCGTCTTCAGTTTCAAAATCATTGTCAATCGGTGGAGCGTCTTCAGCCATACGCTCGTATCTCACAATTTGGTCTTCTTCGCTGTCATTACTACGATGCTCATTATCTGAAGTCTCAATCTCGGGGACAATTTCGTCTCTGAATAAATGCATTGTATATCAGTACCTGAAAGAGGATGAATAGAAATATATTAGAACATAAGCTAAGTAATATTAAGAATATGACAAACAATTCTAATACGTTCAACACAATAATATATAACAAATAGTGTTATGTGCAATGTTTCATGCAAAACAAACCAAGTGCCAAAAAAACTTTAAAAATTTTTAGATTCAAACCTTGTGAATCACTTAATTCAAATGTATTCCTTCCGTGTGATCTACACGGATATAACCAACATCTACATCATCTTGATCCACTGATTTTGGATAGATAAAGGGAGGGGAGTCTTCAAAAGCATCATATTCTTCCTCATCCTCAACATCACCTATACCAAGGATACTTCTTTTTCCCGGTACAACAATAGACTATTTTTTATCAGACGGGTCGACAATGTAGAATACTTGCTTGGCTTGTGTAGCTAGTATGAATGGCTCTTCACTATCACGCAAACGAGCTAAGTCTACAAGAGTAAATCCACAAGGGTCGTCATTTTTAATGCATCGTCGATTATTATCTACCCACTTACATTTAAAAAGACCAATATTGAAAGTAGAGTAGTCAAGCTCCCATATTTCATGTACCCGCCCGTAGTATACCAATTTAGCATCAACCGGTGCTTGATCCTTCGCACTCGCGTAAAATGTAGATGACGCCAAAATAGAAACCCCACTATTCTGTAGATACGATGACTTCTTGTCTTGACCCTCAGTCCAAAATGTGAAGCCATTGACATCGTAACCCTCATATTTGTTGATATCATCACGAGGACCAAAAGTTAACCACTTAACAATTTCGGATACACCCTTGAGTTCTTCGCATATTACTCGATAATGAAACCAATTAATAAACGTCTTGTTATGCAACTGCATCAATGCCCTATCCCCTTTAGAAGGATGTTTTGCGCGCAATATATCAAAATGCTCACTCAAAAAAGGATGAACTTCCGGAATATGATGCAACATATACAAGTGTGCCTGTAGAAGGCTTTCTCGAGGAGGTGTAACCGATTTGGAGCCAATTGTTCCTTTTCCCTCAAGCCTTCCTTCATGTCTAGAGGTTGGAAGTCCTATAGGCTTTGCCATGGCCAAATACTTGGCTATAAAGTTACTAATCTCATCGCTCACAATGCCTTGAATCATACTCCCCTCAGGTTGTGCTGGATTCCTCACCTTGTTTTGTAAAACACCCATGTGTCTTTCAAAAGGATAACACCACCTTAAAAAAACTGGACCCAAAAGCTTGATCTCATGAACGAGATGGACAATAAAATGAACCATTATGTCAAAGAAAGAAGGTGGCAAATACATCTCAAACTTGCATAAAGTTACAATCATGTCGAGTTGAAGTGCATCAAGTTTAAAGGGATCAAGAACTTTATTACAAATTGTGTTGAAGAACGAACATAGCTCGGTAATAGCATATCTCACATGTTTTGGCAGTATTCCACAGATTGCAATTGGTAAGAACACTTGCATCATTACATGGCAATCGTGAGATTTCATGCTTCCCAACATCAGCTCAGCATTTAGGCTCACAAATCTCTTCATGTTGGATGAGTACCCTGACGAAACCTTAATGCCGTACAAACACTCACAAAATGTCCGCTTCTCTGCTTTGGACAATGTGTAGCAAGCTGGAGGCAAATAAACTTTGTCATTACTGATCTTCTTCTTACTGCCACCAACTTTATCATCTCTATTTATTTTCTTACTGACCTTAACATGAGCCCACAACTCCGGACGAAGACCCTTACATTCAAACCAATCTCGCACGGCCCTAACATCTTTTTTCTTACCCGGAATGTTCATGAGAGTCCCGAGTATGGCATCGCATACATTTTTCTCTATATGCATAACGTCAAGGCAATGCCTAACTTGTAGATCTCTCAAATATGAAAGCTTCCAAAAGATTGATTCTTTTTTCCATAATCAGTCTTCACCCCCTTGCACTTGCCCCGTTTTACCAAATGAAGACTCAACTCTTAATTCTCTTTAATGATGATAATTCAAAACGCATATTAATTAAACAAATAAATTTAGTAATTACATTTAGTTGTTTAAGATAGTCCAAAATCATATTTGATATATTTGATATTTGATATATATGTTTAAATTCGAAGATATTGGAATATGCTTTATTAACTTAAGTTTATCTTAAAATTATTTTAAGTCCTGAAAGGTCGTTTTAAAGTCTTGAAGAAAATAACGTTTTTAATTAAAGTTGATTTCGTAATTATATTTGTAATATTTTTACAAATCAATGGTACTTGAAATTATATTTGAAATATTTTAATAGGTCAAGGTTCATTAAAATTAGCTTTGATATTATTTGAAATAAAGTTTAAGTATTTTTGTTACACGTTTTATCGTAAGTATTTAAATGGTTTGTATTTGAACTCGTAGGTTAAATACTTGGTTAAATACATGCCTAGATACGTGCTTAGATTAATTTAATAATTGGATTATGTCATTGCCAGGTTGTTTAGGACCCGAGATAAGAAGCGAAATCATTATGTACTTACGCTTCATACACAACCAAGGTGGCAAATTATAGATCACTAAAAGTACCGGCCAAGTACTATGTTGAGAACTAAGATTGCCGAATGGGTTCATTCAATCCGTACACAGTCCGAGCCTTAAATTACGAACCTCATCCCCAAAAGTCTTATACAACCTATCAATACTCTTCCACTCCGGAGAATCAGATGGATGTGTGAGCAAGTGACCTTTCTTCACCCTATCTGCATGCCACCTCAAATTTAACGCATCTTTCTTTATAGAAAACAAGCGCTTGAATCTAGGTATTATTGGAAGATACCACAATACCACATGCCTAGATACGTGCTTAGATTAATTTAAGAATTGGATTAGTATAAGGTACACGTATTTAGTTAATAATAATGAACGACTATATTTGATGATACGCTAAATATAGAGTTTTCTATTAATAGGATAATATTTGAATTAATCCTAAAAATAGTAAATGACTAGCTAAATATATTCTAATAATAGATTTGAATTTGAACATTGTTGAATCTGGTTTATGCTTATTATTCAATATCTTGTATGAGTACTAACGTGGCAGCATAGCATTGGACAATCATAAACACAATGACGAAATTATTCTAAGCTGTCAGTACACATCAGTTTGAAGATAACCTCAAGATCTTGAAGTCAGGCGCTGAATGACCAGGTCAACAGAAAATAACGGATAAGAGCCTTTTGTTTTTCAAATTATGTGGAGGCGTAACACTATATATATGAGGCTTCATTTCAGAACTAAGATACACCTTTTGCACCTATTCTTACAACTTTCTCTCTTGATTTAAGATTTAGAAATTCTAAGTATTGAAAGCGTTGTAATTCATAATTGTTCATTCTTAGTTCATCTAACTCTTACATTTGTAATAGGCTTTAGAGTTCAAAAGAGTTAGATTAAGTTTAATACGCCAAATTGAGAATACTTTTTAAAGTATTCAACTTGATTAATTTGGGATTTTGCTTTTATTAAAGGGACTTGTAATACAGTTCTTCAAGGGGAAGAACTTGGTGAGAGGAGATAGTGAGATCTTCTTTGTATTAAAGTCGGATTAATAAAAGGCGTTGAAATCCTACGGGTTGAAAGAGAACCCATAGGCGGAGAGTACGTCAGTTAGAACCGAACCTCGTTAACATATCGTGTGTTATATTCTTTAAAGTTTATTTTTCCGCACATACGTTATTGTTTACGAAATTGGCTCAAAACTGTTCCAGAAAACAGTTTTGACAGACTCCTCAAACTCTTGAGAAAAACTGCTGGACAAAATTTTAAAAGCCCAAACTCTCTATTCACCCCCCCCTTTAGAGAGTTTTCGACCTCCTATTAACCTTCAATTGGTATCAGAGCTGAGTTTCACATAAAAAGAGTAATATCTTGTGATGGATCCAATAGGAGAAGGGTTGTTTGCTCAAGGACGTTCGTGTTCAAGACCACCTTTGTTTTGCGGTACAAATTTCTCACATTGGAAAACCTTGATGAAAATGTTTGTGATAGATCAAGATATGGAACTTTGGGAAATCATAACTAAAGGACCTAAGATCCCCATGAAAAAAGATGTTCATGGAAATGATGTTATAAAGTCTGAATCTGAATATTCACAAACTGATTTGGAATGGGTTTCCAAAAATTATAGGGCAATGAATCAATTGTGTTGTGCTTTGAATGGTACTGAGTTTAATCGAGTTTCTGCATGTACAAGTGCTAAAGAAATATGGGACAAGTTGGTTGTGACGTACGAAGGAACAAGTCAAGTGAAGGAAACAAAGATCAACATCCTTATGCATCAATACGAAATGTTCAAGATGAAAAAGGATGAGAACATAAATGAAATGTTTACTCGTTTTACATTGATTACTAACAGTTTGAATTCTTTTGGGAAAACTTTTACTAATGCTGAAAAAGTTCAGAAGATCTTAAGAGGTCTTCCAAGATCTAAATGGGGTCCAAAGGTCACCGCCATTGAGGAAGCTCAAGACTTGAGAGTTCTATCACTTGATGATCTCCTTGGAAAACTCACAACTCATGAACTTACCCTACATGATGATGGAGAAAATGATGTAATACCTTCCATGAAAAATCTTGCTCTAAAGGCAAAGAATCATCATGAATCTTCGAGTGAAAATGAAGAAAGCGATGATGAAGAAGATCCATTTGCATTGATCTCTAAAGGTCTTGAAGGAATTATGAAGATGCGAAAAAGATTTAAGAAATTTAAATCCAGAAGTAAAGGTAAGTCTTCTAACTCTAAATCAAACTTTAAGACTAAAAAACTTGCTTGCTTTGAGTGTGGTTCTACAGAACACCTTGTAAAGGATTGTCCAAAGAAGAAAAAAGAATCCTACAAAAAGAACAAAAAGAAACAAGCAATGGTAGCAACTTGGAGTGATTCTGAAGGATCATCCGAATCTGAAACTGAAGATGGACAAGCCCATGTATGTCTTATGGCTAATAATGATAATGATGATGACTTAGATCAAAATCATAAAGAGGTACGTGACTTTCTTAATACTTGCTCAAAAGATGAACTAGTTACAACTCTCGTCAATATGTTTCAAATTGAAAAAATCTTAAAAGAAGAGAAAGATACCTTAGAGGATAGAATACATCATTATGCTAAAGGTTGTGAAGAAATCTTAGATAAAAATGAATTGCTAAAGGCTGAAAAAATTAAACTTGAAAAGACTGTCAAGGTCTTGAAAGAACAGAATTTCAGCCAGACTAAACAGCTTATTGATCTTAAGAATGAGAACAATGATCTTGAAGCAAGGCTCAAAACCTTGAAAAATGAGTCTGAGAAAAATCTACAAGCATTAACCAAGCTAAACGAATCTGATTCTAAATTCACTAAAATGCTTACACGACAAAAACCAACTAGTGATAAATGTGGTATTGGTTATAATAATGTTACACATAACTATAAGAGTAAAACCACATTTGTGAAAAGTGCATATAAACATAAACGTACACCTACTTGCACCTTTTGTTGCAAAGGAGGACATATAAGATTTGCATGTCCTTACAGACGTAAAGAAAATCATATTATCAAGAATTCCTTTCCTCTTGAATTGCGAGGACAGATAAAGCAAATATGGGTTCCTAAAGGGACAAGACCACCCAACATGGTCTATCCTGAATATGGTTCCAAATTTGTCACTTGGATAGCCAAGTAAGGTTGAGAAAGGTTATTTTTTTGTTTTTTAGGTTAAACAAAAATGGATTTTAGATAGTGGCTGCTCGAGGCATATGAGTGGTAAAATCTCCTTATTTTCTGAAATTAAAGAAAAATGCAATGGCTCAATCACCCTAGGAGATAAAGGTAAATGTAAAATTTTAGGCGTTGGTAAAATTGGTAAGAATCCATCTAAAACTATTGACAATGTTTATTTAGTTGACGGTTTAAAATTTAATTTGCTAAGTGTGCTCAACTTTGTGATAAAGATAATGAAGTAATATTCGATAAAGAAAAATGTGTTGTTAAAAATCCTAAAATCGGAGATACTCTAATAACTGCTCTTAGGAATGATAATGTTTATGCTTTGCATACTAACGAAATTGCAGCTCAGAATTTCAAATGCTTGAAAGCTATTACAGATAATCCAAAACTATGGCATAGACGTCTTGGTCATATCAATACACACACCATGCAGAAGTTGGTAAACAAAGATCTAGTTAAGGGACTTCCAGCTCTTGACTATAAACAAAGTCCTATTTGTGACGCATGCATTGAAGGTAAACAAGTAAGAAGTTCATTCAAACCGAAGAAAATGGTAAGTACATCAAGACCATGTGAACTCTTACATATTGATTTATGTGGACCAATGCGTGTACGGAGCATAAGAGGTAAATCTTACATCTTAGTTATTGTTGATGATTATTCAAGATTTACGTGGGTTGATTTTTTAAAGGATAAAAGTGAAGCCTTGAAACCGTTCTCAAGACGTTGTAAAGAGATGCAAACTCAACTGAACCTTCCAATAGTCTCAATTAGAAGTGACCATGGGAGAGAGTTTGATCAGCTAGGCTTTGACTCTTTTTGTGAAAAATATGGAATAACCCATAACTTTTCAGCTCCAAGGACACCTCAACAAAATGGTGTAGTTGAAAGGAAAAATCGAACCTTAGAAGAAATGGCTAGGACAATGCTTATTGAAAATGGATTAGCTAAACACTATTAGGCTGTGGCTGTTAACACAGCTAATTATGTTTTAAATAGATGCCTTATAAGACCCATACTTAAGAAAACCCCCTATGAGTTATTCAAAGGAAGAAAACCGAATATAGCATACTTTAGACCATTTGGTTGCAAATGTTTTATTCATAATAATGGTAAAGATAATTTAGGTAAATTTGATGCTAGAAGTGATGAAGGAATATTTCTTAGATATTCATTAAATAGTAAAGCTTATAGAGTGCTAAACAAGCGTACAGGTATAGTTGAAGAAAGTATACATGTTGTTTTTGATGAATCTGAAAATGAAATGTTAAATGAAGGATTTAAAGAGTTAAACCTTAATAAACACTTTGATGACTTAAGTGATGATGAACTGGATATTAAAAAATGTTAATGCAGCTAAAAGGAATAACATGCAGGATACCATACAAAATATTGATGATGAAGGAAAACAGGTTGTTAACATTGAAGACTCACTGTCTGATCTAGAGACCCAACCTCAAGAACTTGAGATAACTCCTGAACATACTGTGTTAAATACACCAATTAGAAAAACTTCAAATGAAGTTGGTACAAGTTCTTTGAATGAAAATACACCATCCATACTACGAAGAAGAATCAGAAAATCATATCAACATCCTCCAGAAAACATTATAAGTGATCCAAATAAAGGTACGCAAACTCGATCCTCTCTTAAGAATCTATGTGCATTTTCTGCTTTTGTTTCTCTTATAGAACCAAAGGATGTTAAAGAAGCACTACAAGAACCAGAGTGGATTATTGCTATGCGAAATGAGTTAAATGAATTCGAAAGAAACAAAGTTTGGGATCTAGTTGAAAGACCTCAAGATCGTACTATCATTGGAACTAAATGGGTCTTTCGTAATAAACTTAATGAGGATGGAGATATTGTGAGAAATAAAGCAAGGCTGGTAGCTCAAGGCTATAATCAAGAAGAAGGTATAGATTATGATGAGACTTTCGCACCAGTTGCAAGGTTAGAATCTATCCGTATTATGCTTGCTTTTGCTTCATACATGAATATTAAACTATA
This sequence comes from Amaranthus tricolor, assembly GCF_026212465.1. Classification (NCBI taxonomy): domain Eukaryota; kingdom Viridiplantae; phylum Streptophyta; class Magnoliopsida; order Caryophyllales; family Amaranthaceae; genus Amaranthus; species Amaranthus tricolor. The sequence goes on from NC_080048.1 coordinate 10,436,235, forward strand.
TCAAATGGATGTTAAATGTGCATTCTTAAATGGATACTTGCAAGAAGAAGTATATGTTAAACAACCACCAGGTTTTGAAAATTCTGATCTACCTAATCATGTATTCAAACTAAATAAAGCGTTATATGGCTTGAAACAAGCTCCAAGAGCTTGGTATGACAGATTTAGCTCACATCTACTTGAAAATGAATTTCAACGAGGTAAAATTGATAAAACTTTTTTCATTAAAACTAAAGGAAAAGATATTCTAATTGTTCAAGTATATGTTGATGATATATTGTTTGGTGCTACTAATGATTCTTTGTGCAAGGAATTTTCTGAGATTATGTGCAAGGAATTCGAAATGAGCATGATGGGAGACTTAACATTCTTTCTTGGACTACAAATAAAGCAAAAGAAAGATGGCATATTTATTTGTCAAAGTAAATATGTTAAAGATTTATTAAAGAAGTACAATATGGATCAATGTAAACAAGTTAATACGCCTATGAGTGCAACACTAAGTCTAGACCAAGATATAAATGGTAAGAGTGTTGATCAAAAGACTTATAGAGGTATGATTGGTTCTTTATTGTATTTAACTGCTAGTCGTCCAGATATAATGTTTAGTGTTTGCTTATGTGCTCGTTTTCAAGCTAACCCAAAAGAATCTCACTTAACAGCAGTTAAGAGAATCTTTAGATATTTATATGTGTTGGCCTCTTAAGGTTTTGATGATGACTTCACTTTTAAATAAACAAACATATTTTTAGAGATTGTTTTGTAGGTATATATCCGATTTAGTTTGAATCGTTGATGAAGCCTATGACTTGGTTCGTGGAAGTTGTACGTGTCTTAAAATATTCAAGAAGTTAGATAAGTGCTTAGGAAGTTAAGGGTAGACAGACGGTCTACTGTTCCTAAAATGAACAATCTAACAGAAGTTGAAACTGGAGACAGTACGTTGTTCCTACGTAGCAGGTCTGGAGAATAACATCGACTGGAAAATTGCGAATTAATTATTTTCTGTTTTTAAGTTGATGTAATGGTTTAGAATTAATTTAATTGCTTAATTAATTAATAAATTGGTTGGCAAATCTATTTTTAGGTTTTCTAAAAATAGCCCAAGACTTTTTCTTCTTAAGATTAAGATCTCCTATTTTTTAGGATCTTGTTCTTTTTAACTCCTATGCTATTTTTAGCTTAAGGAAACTGATTTTATCTTTGAGCAAATGACAGCCGGTCATTTATTCTTTTGGCAATTCCACTATCCTTTTATTTTGAGAACGTGGATGATAGTGGGAGGTGTGTCTGAGGTAACTGCTGTCTGTTCCCACTATAAATAGGAGGAACTTTGCTCAAACCGAAATTCATCCAAGAGGATCCAAGAGTGTCCATTAAAAGGGAGATCATTTTAAGAAAAATATTTTCTGTTTTTAAATGCCAATTAATTTATTATATTTTTCTTAAGTAATTATTTTAATTTTTAATCTCTTGAGAATTGGCCTTGTAAGGGTTAATGAGTGATTTGTTGTAATTAGACTCATGAGTAGTCTATGGGAATAGAGAAGAGAAACGTGAGAAGAGAAAGAGAAGGAGAAAGTAGAGAAAGAGAATTAGGCCTAGAGTAGAGAAGCTTCGAGTCAAGCAAATTTGTTTTATGTAATTGTAATTAATTGCCTAAAACATAGTGAGAATTTTGAAATCCCGAGGGGTCGTGGTTTTTCCTTCTTATTAGGCCAAGAAGGTTTCCACGTAAAATCTTTGTCTGCTTTTATTATTTTTCTTTTCGTTTTTGAGTTTAAGTTTTGTTCTTTAATTGATACAATTCCGCAAAAATTAGAGGCAAAAATCTTAAACCTAATACACAACAATTCACCCCCCCCCCCTCTTGTTGCATTCAATCATCTATTAGCATTTCTACAATTGGTATCAGAGCTCTGTTCCTCATTTAATCAGGAAACCCTGTGAGTAGTATCCTGTTCCCTGGCAAGATGTTGAAGATGAACGAACGCATGGAAGAAGGGTACTCTACGCAAAGGCAACCTATGTTCGATGGGAAATTCTATACCTACTAGAAAAATAGGATGGAAATTTTTATAAAGGCCAAAAATTACCAGGTATGGAGAGTCATTGAAATTGGAGATTTTGAGGTGACAACCATCAACTCCAACAATGAATCAATTCCAAAACCAATCACTGAATATGAAGAGGAAGAAACTGCAAATCTGTGTCTCATGGCATCTTAGAAGAGACTAAAGAAAGAGAGGTAATGTCTTCTACTTCTTCTCCTAAAAATCTATTCAGTTTAAGTAAGGATAAATTAATTAAGTTAGTTTTGGAAACACAAGAGAAGTTGGAGGGAAAAACAGCTAAGTGTCTCCAAATTGAGAAAGACCTTATGTTAAGTAAAGATCACATCTCATACTTAAATACTTTTAGAATCGATGTGCAAAGTAGATTTTTTGAGCTGTTAGATAAGAACATCATTTTAAAAGAGCAATTGGAGAAAATAAAGCAGGAATTCATTATTCTTAACGTTGAAATAAATCAATATAAATTGCTAGGATTAAGAAGAGACGTAAACGATATATCCACTCACATGTTTAGCACGGAATTTCAATAAATAAAATTAAAATTAGAATCATGTAAAAGAGAAAATAAGTATCTACAAGATCAACTTAATTTAAAAGGAAAAGGGAAAATCAATGAAGTTCCCAAATGGATTCTAAATGCTAAACCGAAAGGTAAAGAAGGTTTAGGTTATGTTAAAAACGATAAAAAGAAAAAGGTCTATGTTGATCTCCCTAGTAGTAAGATCTGTTCCTTTTGTGGCAAAACTGGACACCTGAAATATCAATGTGTAAAAAGGGAACAACACACTAAAGCAAATAAAACTTATGTCGAATGCATATGGATTGAGAAACATGATTCAAATTTATTCGACAGGGAACCCAAGGCTGACTGGGTTCCTAAAACTAACCATTAGTTTGCTTTACAGGCTCAAGTGAGGGGGAACAATTCATGGTATCTCGACAGTGGGTGTTCCAAGCACATGACGGGTGATAAATCAAGATTTCTCTCACTTGAAGCGTATGATGGGGGAACTGTAACCTTCGGTGATAATATGAAGGGTGAAATAATCGCCAAAGGAAAAGTTGGAAGATCAAGCTCCCATGCCATTGACAATGTATTTTTAGTCGAGAATCTAAAACACAATCTTTTAAGTATTTCTAAATTTTGTGACAAAGGTAACTCTGTTAAGTTTACTTCTGAACGATGTATAATTTCTAGGAACAACACAGGAGACCCTGTACTAGAGGGAATCGGAAAAGGGAACACCTATGTGGTGGACCTGGACACTGTTCCCAGAAGCAGTCTAACGTGTTTAAGCGTTATAGAAGAAAACCCACTTCTTTGGCACAAGTGTCTAAGTCATGCTAGCTATTCATTGATTAACACCTTAAGATCAAAAGACCTAGTAAGAGGATTACCAGCAATAAAATTCCTCAAAAATGAAATTTGTGATCCTTGTGCTAAAGGAAAACAAGTGCGGTCATCCTTTAAATCAAAGTTTCTGGTGACTACCTCTAGACCATTAGAATTAATTCATATGGATCTATGTGGACCTATGAGAACACAAAGTCGTAGTAGCAAAAGATATGTGTTTTTCATAGTTGATGATTTTAGTAGATTTACTTGGACCTTATTTTTAGCAAGCAAAGATGAAGCTTTTGATGAGTTTGTTTCTTATGCTAACAAAACTCAAAAATCTACCAACAATCTAATTGTTCACATAAGATCAGATCATGGCAAAGAATTTGAAAGTTCAAACTTTATGAATTATTGCAATGAACAAGGTATAAATCACAATTTTTCCGCTCCTAGAACACCACAACAAAATGGAGTGGTAGAAAGGAAAAATAGAACCCTAGAAGAAATGGCTAGAACTATGTTGATTGCTAGTGGTCTACCTAGAAATTTTTGGGTCGAAGCCGTTAATACTGCATGCTATATTTTGAATCGTGTGTTAATAAGACCAATCACTTCTAAGACACCCTATGAATTGCTCAAAGGTGTCAAACCCAATATTTCTTATTTTCGTGTGTTTGGATGCAAATGTTTTGTTCATGTGAATGGAAAACGAAATATAGGTAAATTTGATGAAAGAAGTGATGAAGCAGTATTTCTTGGTTATTCATCACATAGCAAAGCTTACAGAGTTTACAATAAGAGAACAATGTGCGTAGAGGAATCTATTCACATAATTTTTGATGAAACTAACTTTTCAACAAGTGAACAGGAAACAAATAATATTAAAATAGGTCTTGCAAATTTAGAAGATGATGATGAAGGAGTTAAAATGCAAGATCTAGGAACAGCAGGTGAACAGCCAATACAAGAAGAGGCGGGAGAAACTGACCAAATCCAGGAACTGCCAGCACAACAAAACCAGCGGACTGTTCCCAATCCAGCTGTTCCCACAGATGACCAAGATGATCCAGTAGCTGAACAAAATGCAAATCAAGATGCTGAATCAGAACATGCTACTGTTCCCTCCAGAGAATTTGTGCCTAAACCTTGGAAGTACCAAAGTTATCATCCTCTTGATCTGATTATAAGTGATATGAATAAGGGAACACAAACTAGATCTCAACTGAGAAACTTTTGTGCACACTTTGCGTTCCTATCATCACTTGAACCCAAAAATCACGAAGAAGCTCTAAAGGATTCCGAATGGATAGTAGCCATGCAAGATTAATTAAATGAATTTGAAAGAAATAAAGTGTGGCACTTAGAACCCAAACCAAAAGGCAAGAAGGTAATTGGTTTGAAATGGGTATTTCGGAATAAGCTAGATGAGCATGGAATAATTGTAAGAAACAAAGCAAGACTCGTGGTCAAAGGGTACAATCAACAAGAAGGTATTGATTATACCGAGACATTTGCTCCGGTAGCAAGGTTAGAGGCCATTAGAATTTTAATTTCTTTTGCTGCATTTATGAATTTTAAACTATATCAAATGGATGTGAAATGTGCTTTCTTAAATGGATTTCTTGATGAAGAAGTGTTTGTTGAACAACCTCCAGGTTTTGAGAATACCTCTTGTCCTGATCATGTCTACAAGCTTGATAAAGCTCTTTATGGCTTGAAACAAGCTCCTAGGCAATGGTATGAAAGACTATCAAAGTTTGTGATTCAAAATAACTTTGTTAGAGGAAAAATCGACAAAACCTTGTTCTTTAAGAATAAAGGTTCTCAAATTTTGGTTGTTCAAATTTATGTTGATGATATTATTTTTGGTGCGACCAATGATTTGTTATGTAAAGAATTTGCTAACCTTATGGGCACAGAATTTGAAATGAGCATGATGGGAGAATTAAATTTCTTCCTTGGTTTGCAAATTAAACAAACTAAAAATGGTATTTTTATTCATCAACAAAAATACATAAAAGAACTTCTTAAGAAGTATGGGCTAAACAACGCTAAAACCAACCATACACCCATGGCTACAAATGTTAGATTAGATGAAGACCTAAAAGGAACTAACGTAGATCAAACAATGTATCGAGGAATGATAGGTTCGTTATTATATCTAACTGCAAGTAGACCCGATATTTCATTTAGTGTTGGTTTGTGTGCTAGATTTCAATCAAATCCTAAAGAATCACATCTCACAGCAGTCAAACGAATTTTAAGATATTTGAAGGGAACAGACGACTTGTCCTTATTTTATCCAAAAAGTGATGTTTATGATTTAAAAGGTTTTAGTGATGCAGATTATGCAGGTGATCTAGTTAATAGAAAAAGCACGTCAGGTATGGTACAATTTCTTGGCTCTTGTTTAGTTTCATGGAGTTCCAAGAAACAAAACACGGTTGCATTATCCACAGCCGAAGCTGAATACGTGGCAGCAGCAGCTTGCTGTTCCCAAATGCTTTGGATAAAACAGCAGCTAAGAGATTTTGGTATTAAATTTGAATGTGTCCCTATTTATTGTGATAATACCAGTGCCATATGTATATCTAAAGATCTAGTGCATCATTCACGAGCTAAACATATACATATTAGACATCATTTTCTTAAGGATAACGTAGAACACAAAAATATTGTATTAAAGCATGTTAATACTAATGAACAAGTTGCAGACATTCTGACCAAACCACTTCCAAGAGAACAATATGAAAAGATGAGATTGGAACTTGGTATGATCAAGCTCCACTAAAGTTGGTTGCATAAAATTTCCAATGAAGCATCATGAAAAAAGAGGATCAGGAATCAACCTCAAAATTTTGATTGAAAATCAATTATTGCATGGATCAGGTAAACACGTAATGAAGTTTGTACTATGAATATTTTCTTGTTTGCATGTTGTTAGTTTGATCAGACCACAGCAATATGTTCGTTATTTTCTTTATAATTTTTTTACATATATATCATAATTCATCATTTTTCTATTTTTGTTTTCATAATTTATTCATATTTCACATTTTTTTAAAAAGAATGTACGGCCAACTTAAATTAAAAATAATGGGAAACGGTTTTCAATCCCATCTCTTCAAAATCCTTCCATATCAAACGCAATGATTAGAACATTAAAGGGATTGGACTTGAGGTAACCGTCACTTCGCCACTTTATTAACCTTTCCCGTACTTCACACTTCACACGCCTTCTTCAAAAACCGTCTCAAGAAACCGTCCCCCTTCTTCTTTCAACCTTTCAAAATTCAAACATGAAAACTCCAAAATCAAGCAAGAAAACGTCTAAATCAGGAAAGAAAGCCTCTAAATCTCACCAAAACATCCAGCCCAAACCCTTAAAAATTGTTCATCCACCCCCATTACTGAACGCTGCACCATCACCATCCCAAGAAACCACTGAAAATGTTGGAACAAAACGCAAAATATTCTCACCAAAAAGTGAATCATCCTCCAAAGCGGTCAAACGTTCGAAGCAAGTTGATCCTAATAGTGCTGAAGAGATCGCAAAGGAAATGTCTGTCGGATTTGGGGTAGATAAGTACTGGTATGACTCTACACACTTTCCTCAACTTCATACTATTTTAAAATTTCAAGAATGGGAGGTTTTGATGACTGAGTATAGTTGTAATCCCATTTTCCCAAACATTATGCGAGAGTTTATTTCAAACTTCTCCAATGAATGTGGAATGTGTTCTAGTATGGTTAGGAACATGAAATTAGAGTTTAACAGCGCCTTGTTGGCAGAATGGTTCAATATTCCGAATGTTGGTTTTGATACATACTGTGTTGGTACTAAGATAGTTTTTTCTGGAATAAATGAAAAAACGATTTTTAAGTTTTTAGGGGTTGAACAAAAAAGGGGTAAAATCAGTCACAATGTCTTGTCTCCATTGCATAAATTACTCTATAATGTAGCACGAAGATTCATCTTGCCCCGAAACTCTAAGAGGAGTGAGGTGAGTCTACGTGATGCAACTTTGATTTATTGCATGGACAATCAAATAAAAATAAATTTTTCATCTTTGATGATATCACATTTATCTGACTGCATTGAGAAGAAGAATGTTGTGGGCTATGGTGGGCTGTTGACATGGATTTTTCGCAAGTTTGTGGTACCATTGGATGGGCTGGAGTTCCCAATGGGTCCCAATATGAAAATTGGTGCACGGTGTCTGAAAAATTTGCATCTCAAATTAAATGATGAAGGGATGTTAATAAATGAATCAGAAGAAATAATTGATGTAGGTTCTAATGAGGAGGAAATGGATGAAGAAGAAGGAGAAATTGAAAAAGAAGTAAAAATAAAAAGGGAAAAAGGAGAAGAAACAGAAAAAGAAGAAAAAATAGAAAAAGAAAATGAAGATGAAAAAGAAAATGAAAAAGAAAAGGAAAAGGAAGTAGAGGAGGAAGAACAAGGGCCTGTTCCCACTAAAAAAGGAGAAGAAGGGGAACAGGAGGAGGGGACAAGAACTGAGGGGGAACAAGGAGAGGAAGAAGCTTTAGGAGAAGAAGTGCCTCATGATCTCTGTCATGATTCCAGTGATGAAGAGGTTGTGATTGCCTTAAGGAGAAAGGGTAAAGCTATTCAAAGGAAGAGTAGGAGGCTTGCTTCAAAACGAAAGGCTGCAATGGTTGATGATACCACTTCTGAAACTATTCCTGAGCCTACTTCAAATGAACCTCTCTCACCCAAGCCAACCACTCCACCACCAAATCAAACTTCATCACCACCTCCATCACCTATTCACTTTACACCACCACCATTTCCATCATCTCCTGGTATTGGTTGTGCTGATCCTATCTCTACAGCTTCCTCACATTCTGTTCTCTCCAAGCTCATTGACCTATAGTCTCAATTCAGTGCTTTTCAAGATGAAGTTCGTGTCTCACTCGCTTCAATTGTTGATCAACTTACCATGATGGAAAATCGTCTTGGTGCAAAGTTGGATACAGTAGAAGTGCAGACCGAATATGTGGATGAAGAAGAGACTGCCCCTTGAACCCTCTCCCTATATATTTTTTTTTTAAGATTTGAATGGCTGTTGCATTTCACAAACAATTTCACTTTTTACTTTGTACCATCTGGGGTACATTGTTGTTGTTACGTTGAACATTTGCTACTTTTCTTTGCTTTTATTAATGGTCTGTGACAACTAACTATATGCAGGTTTGATTTTTATTCATGGCACTTACTCTTATTATTGTTTCTTGCTTTCATCACTGACAAATCTATATGGTTTGTGCTGAGGTTTGATACTTCCAATTCTTTTTGATTGATGACAAAAGGGGGAAGATTATGCACAAACTTAAGAAGAGCAGTGAATACACAATAACATATCTTGGTTGATTTATATTGTTTCTTATTGATGATAATGTGTTGAGTTTATGCTAGCTTAATGATCATCTGTGTTTTCAAGTTGATGGATATTTACTTGTTTTTGTAAAATTGTTTTCAAGTTGTTTTTGGTTGAAAATACTTAATAATTTGTGTTAGTTTTATTATGTTAGTTTTATAATGTCAGTTTAATTAATTTCAGTTTATTTCATTTAAGTTTTAGATTAATTAATTTTGAAAATTTTTTTTTAAACATATTTGATATTATGGAGTAAATTGTTTTATTGTGAATGCTTGGTAAATTATATTTTAACGAGTTGATTTGCTAAGTTATTTAAAGTTGCTTTAATCTCTAGTATGCTCTAAGAATTTTGTTTTACTCTATTTTACTTAAGTTTGTTTATAAAGTTTGTCCTCATCAAAAAGGGGGAATTTGTTGGCCTCTTAAGGTTTTGATGATGACATCACTTTTAAATAAACAAACATATTTTTAGAGATTGTTTTGTAGGTATATATCCGATTTAGTTTGAATCGTTGATGAAGCCTATGACTTGGTTCGTGGAAGTTGTACGTGTCTTAAAATATTCAAGAAGTTAGATAAGTGCTTAGGAAGTTAAGGGTAGACAGACGGTCTACTGTTCCTAAAATGAACAATCTAACAGAAGTTGAAACTGGAGACAGTACGTTGTTCCTACGTAGCAGGTCTGGAGAATAACATCGACTGGAAAATTGCGAATTAATTATTTTCTGTTTTTAAGTTGATGTAATGGTTTAGAATTAATTTAATTGCTTAATTAATTAATAAATTGGTTGGCAAATCTATTTTTAGGTTTTCTAAAAATAGCCCAAGACTTTTTCTTCTTAAGATTAAGATCTCCTATTTTTTAGGATCTTGTTCTTTTTAACTCCTATGCTATTTTTTTAGCTTAAGGAAACTGATTTTATCTTTAAGCAAATGATAGCCGGTCATTTATTCTTTTGGCAATTCCACTATCCTTTTATTTTGAGAACATGGATGATAGTGGGAGGTGTGTCTGAGGTAACTGCTGTCTGTTCCCACTATAAATAGGAGGAACTTTACTCAAACCGAAATCCATCCAAGAGGATCCAAGAGTGTCCATTAAAAGGGAGATCATTTTAAGAAAAATATTTTCTGTTTTTAAATGCCAATTAATTTATTATATTTTTCTTAAGTAATTATTTTAATTTTTAATCTCTTGAGAATTGGCCTTGTAAGGGTTAATGAGTGATTTTTTGTAATTAGACTCATGAGTAGTCTATGGGAATAGAGAAGAAAAACGTGAGAAGAGAAAGAGAAGGAGAAAGTAGAGAAAGAGAATTAGGCCTAGAGTAGAGAAGCTTCGAGTGAAGCAAATTTGTTTTATGTAATTGTAATTAATTGCCTAAAACATAGTGAGAATTTTGAAATCCCGGGGGGTCGTGGTTTTTCCTTCTTATTAGGCCAAGAAGGTTTCCAGGTAAAATCTTTGTCTCCTTTTATTATTTTTCTTTTCGTTTTTGAGTTTAAGTTTTGTTCTTTAATTGATACAATTCCGCAAAAATTAGAGGCAAAAATCTTAAACCTAATACACAACAATTCACCCCCCCCCCCCCCCCCCCCCCCCCCCCCTCTCGTTGCATTCGATCATCTATTAGCATTCCTTCAATATGGGACTAAAGACTTTGGTCTATGGTACCCAAGTTTTGGAAATTTTGGTTTAATTGGTTTTTCAGATGCTGATTATGCTGGATACAAAGTTGATAGAATAAGCACATCCGGATCATGTCAATTTTTGGGAAATTCATTGATCTCATGGTATTCTAAAAAGCAAAATTCAGTTGCTTTATCTACAGCTGAAGCTGAATACATTGCTGCCGGTGCATGTTGCTCTCAAATTCTATGGATTGCTCAACAATTTAGAGATCTTGGAATTGATTTCAAAGGCATACCAATAAAGTGTGATAATACAAGTGCTATTTGTATTACAAAGAATCCTGTGCAACATTCTCGTACAAAACACATTGAGGTACGTCATCATTTTATAAGGGATCATGTTGAAAAATGTAACATTTCCTTATCTTTTATACCTACTGAAAATCAGTTAGCAGATATATTTACAAAACCTTTAAGTGTTGATCGTTTTGCATGTATACGTATGGAACTTGGCATGCTAAATGATATTGCATGAATTAAGGGGGAGTAATGCCAAAAGAATAATGGAATATAAATAAAAGGATTGAGACGTTAATTGTTACTTAATACTAAGTATGTATTAAGGGGGAGCATTATGTTTACATGTTTGATTGACAATATATGTGTGTGTTTATGCATGTGTTTAAGAATTGAAAAATCAATTTCATTTTCTTAAAAATTATTTGTTACATAAAATGGGATTTATAGTTAAATACCTTTAATTAATAAAGGATATTTAATTATTATAAAACAAAAATTGTTTAAACTAATTTTGGACGTCAACAATACATTGAAATCTTGTTCATGATTTTGGTTAAAATCAATTTAATCTCATAATTGCATTTCCACTTGTTTACGTCAAAAAGCAAAAAATTAAACACTTGTTCATAATTGTTGAACAAACCGGTCAAGCTTCACACATCCTTTGCATTCTTTGAGTTGTCAAATCAATCAATTGGGAGTACAAATGCATTGTACTATACGTCTTTAAAGGAGAGTACAACGCTTTGTTTCCTCATTCACTCACAGAATCTTTTTCTGATTTTCTTCTCAAAACCGTCTCTTTCGCTTTCCTCTTCAAGTTTTCAAAATCATTTTCATGGCACCTACAAGACGTTTGAGTAAATCCTCATCAAAATCTGAGAAGGGTGAATCATCCAAAATCCTAATGGCTGAACCTATTACCCCAGTTGCTCATTCGCCATTAAACACTTTTGATGCTCCTAAGCAATGGTTTGAGAATCATACTGCTTATGGAAGATGGGTTGATGTATTTCGGCAAAAATCACTTTTGTATGTTGATATTCTAGATTATAATTTCTTTCTATTTGAAGATCTTGAAATTATTTCTGCTTTTATACAATCTACTCCGGGTATGCTCTTAAGCCCTGGTTCTACAACTTATCCATGTTTGGTAAAAATCTTCTACTCAAACTTATCCATGATTTTTGTAGATGGAGAACAAGTTTTACGAAGTTTTGTTAAGGGTCAGGAGGTTTTAATTTCTAAAACCCTAATGAATGATATTTTTAAATTTTCACATAAAATGGATGATCAAACACCTAATCTTTTAGCATTACAAGATGCTAAGGATATGTTCATTCTAGAATCTTATTCTGATTTCTCTTCTACAAAACAACTAACCCACAATGCTTTGAATCTTAATGGAAAACTGTTGCATTACATTCTTGTTAGAACTGTTTTCTCTCGAAACACTTCATGTGAGTTGGTCACTGATTCTCATCTGATTTTAATGTGGAAAATTTCTACTATGAAAAATGTTGATTTCTCTTCAATCATCTTCTCAACAATGCGGTTTTGTTGCTCACAAACTCGCAATTGTGCTCTTCCTTATGCCAATCTTTTGACATTGATCTTTGATCATTTCAATCTGCTCTCTAAAATAGAGGAAGTGGATTGTTCTGGTCCTATTTCCTTGTCTAGTGAAATCCTTCCACCTCTTGGTATTTTTAAAGTAAATGACAAATATGAGTTATACTCTAATTTGTCTTCTGCTGATAAAGAGGATCTTCAAAAGATCCATGGTAAGCGGCTAACACGTCTTGAACCTCATATCCAAGTACACACCACTCTTTCTCGACTTCAGTCTTTAGACTTGGAGGTTGGTGAAATGAAATCTTCCCTACTTACATTACATGATAAAGTGTCTACTCTGACTTCTATGTTAGACACCTTTATGAAAGAAATGAAGGGCATGGTAGTAGAAGATGTGGTGGTGGAGGAAGAGGTTGCTGATGATGATGCTGCTATGCCAAAAGAGGATGAGGTTATAGAGGAGGCAAAGGAGCAGGGAGAAGAAGGAGGAGAAGAGAAGAAGGATGATATTTCTGTTAATGTTCCTGACACTACTCCAATTCAAACAATTCCTCCTAATGATGATGAACAAGCTACCCTTGGAAAACCGGCTCCTTCCAAGAAAAGGAAGAGAAGGTCCAGGAAGTAATCTTTTATGTGTTGATGAACAATATTTTCTTTTTCTGCAAACAATTTTTTTGATAACAATCCCAACATTTTAAGAATCTCCTTGTTTACTTTTTGATGAAAGTCAAAAAGGGGGAGAGATGTATATTTTGTTATATTATTTTGCATGTTCTGTTTATTTGCATATTTGATTATGTTGAATGGCTATGGTTTCATTCTTGCATATAATATAAGTTACTGCTAAATGCATTCATAATTGGGAGATATATGTATGTTTGATTTGCTTATTACTGATTTATGCCAATGCTTTGCTCTGAAATATGCTTATGCTTAGGAAGATATGTGTATATGTAGTATTTGTTTTACATTTGCATTTGCATGTTCTGATTTTTGATAATTTGATTGCTTGCTTATGTTTAGATGTTCTGATATAATATGTTTTTCATATATTGCTGAATCATTGGTTGTATATGATGTTTATGTTTAAGGATGATATAAACATGTTAGAAAAATTTGTAAAGATACAGATATTAAAACTGTTGATTATTGATTATTGTTCATGATCATAATGCTTGATAATCATAACTGTGTTCTAAAAAGTTTTGATATGATGTTACACTATAGTAATGATTATTATATTTGCATGTAACATGATTGGATATTTGTTTGCATGCTTGAATAATTATTATGATAAATAGAAAGTCTAGTATTCACTGATTTATACTATTCTGTTTTTATATTGTTCTGTTTTGAAACTATTTTCAAAATCTCGTTGAACATTTTATTTGATATTAAAATCTTAAAAACTTTTTTATATATTCTCAATCTATATTAACTTAGAAATATGATTTAAGAAAATATGGTTTTGACTTTCATCAAGGGGGAGATTGAAGACTCAACTCTTAATTCTCTTTAATGATGATAATTCAAAACGCATATTAATTAAACAAATAAATTTAGTAATTACATTTAGTTGTTTAAGATAGTCCAAAATCATATTTGATATATTTGATATTTGATATATATGTTTAAATTCGAAGATATTGGAATATGCTTTATTAACTTAAGTTTATCTTAAAATTATTTTAAGTCCTGAAAGGTCGTTTTAAAGTCTTGAAGAAAATAACGTTTTTAATTAAAGTTGATTTCGTAATTATATTTGTAATATTTTTACAAATCAATGGTCCTTGAAATTATATTTGAAATATTTTAATAGGTCAAGGTTCATTAAAATTAGCTTTGATATTATTTGAAATAAAGTTTAAGTATTTTTGTTACACGTTTTATCGTAAGTATTTAAATGGTTTGTATTTGAACTCGTAGGTTAAATACGTGGTTAAATACATGCCTAGATACGTGCTTAGATTAATTTAATAATTGGATTATGTCATTGCCAGGTTGTTTAGGACCCGAGATAAGAAGCGAAATCATTATGTACTTACGCTTCATACACAACCAAGGTGGCAAATTATAGATCACTAAAAGTACCGGCCAAGTACTATGTTGAGAACTAAGATTGCCGAATGGGTTCATTCAATCCGTACACAGTCCGAGCCTTAAATTACGAACCTCATCCCCAAAAGTCTTATACAACCTATCAATACTCTTCCACTCCGGAGAATCAGATGGATGTGTGAGCAAGTGACCTTTCTTCACCCTATCTGCATGCCACCTCAAATTTAACGCATCTTTCTTTATAGAAAACAAGCGCTTGAATCTAGGTATTATTGGAAGATACCACAATACCTTAGTCGGGGGCCCTTTAGCATCCCGAGCCCCTTTACGCTTGTAGCGCGATAACCCACACCTAGGACACTCTTCTAAGTTCTCGTTTTCATTCCGATACAACACACAATCATTCGGACACGCATGAATCTTCTAGTACTCTAAGCCGAAAGGACACATGAGTTTTTTGGCATAATATATCGACTTTGGAAGTTCATTTCCCTCAAGAAGCATCTCACCTAACGCTTCTAATAACATTGTGAAACTAGCGTCACTCCAATTGAACTTTGACTTAATGTTAAAAATTGTCAACACTGCTGTTAGTTTGGTGAACTTTGTACATCCAGGGTACAAAGGCTTTTGAGAAGCCTTTGTCAACAAGTCAAAAACACGAGGAAGTTTTCCTAACTCATCCTCGACTCCCTCCATCATCTCATCAACACGATCCACATCCTCATCGACATTCTCTTCATCTGTCTCATACCCATCAACATGATCTACTACATCCTCATTGACATCGGCCACATTATTGACGTCCTCAACAACACTTTTCTCTTTGTAAACTCCCTCCTCACCATGCCAAACCCAAACATGATATTGAGGCCTAAACCCACGTCAAAGTATGTGCTCCCTAAGGATATCAACACTATCTACCTTTGATACATTGCCACAACTGACACATGGGCAACAAAAACCAACTCCCCCCGTCCTAACTTGATGTTCAACCGCAATACTACAAAATTCTAATACGCCATCAATAAATTCCGACGATTCAATGCTTCCATACATCCAAGAACAATCGTTTGACATCCTAATTAGTGTGATATCACAAATTAATACACAACTTTTAAACATATATACTTATTTCTAATTCTAATAAGTATAACAATTAACAACAAACCACATTTTTAACAAATATCACAAATATTTAACAAACTTACAAATTTGTCATTAGTTTTTTATCATTATTTTATTGAATTTATACAGACATTATATGATAAATATTTGTATCTTATTTGCATTGATTAATAATATATGCGTGTAAGGAATATAAAGTGAATTTGTATCATCACTAATAAAAATCTAAAATTAATAATATATGCGTGTAAGGAATATTTTTGTATCTTTGGGAATTTGATTGTTAGTTTGTTACCATTAAGTTACATTGTTTGTAAATATTAAATTTGTATCACTTCTAATAAAAATCTAAAATTTGTACATTTTCTTAAAAAGTGAATTTTTTTTCTAATGCAAGTTAAATAACAATAAAGTATGGAAATTTTAGACACTAAATTTTAAGTAACAACACTAAATATATTAAATTTATATCTTTAATTAACAAATATATCTATATATATATACACATATATTCAAATAATGATATCTTTAACAACACTAAACCACATTTTTAACAAATATCACAAATTTTGCTGTGTACTGAAGATGTAGAACGATACGTTGTAGTCGAGTTTTTTCAATGGGTTTGAGAGAAGTTTTGTGAAAAAAGAATGGTGGGTTATTGTGTGATGGTCGCTAGGGAAGACAGTACTTTTTTTTATTTTTTAATACCTGGCGACGGGTGATGGTGGTCGCCATGTAGTCGCCAAGTAAACCATACTGCAGCCAATTTTTTCCTTACTGCAGCACGCAAACTTTTTTCATTTTCGAGGATCAGCGACCAACCAGCGACCAATTTGTCGGTCGCGAACTCCAGAAAGTCAAACCTCCTGTCATGTCGTTGCAGATGGCGACCAACCAGTGACCACGAGTCGGTCGCCGTTGCTGATTATAAAACCCATGCTTTGCCCTCATTTCTCATTTCCTACAACTCTATCTTTATTTACCTTATACTTCTTCAACCCTTATACGCCTCATTATCTTTCCAACTCTAAATTTTATTTTCATCCATTAATCTCATTCTCTATTTATTTTCTTATCTTTCTTTCCAACTCTAAAATTCTAACCTTGTTACTAAAAGGTTAGTGTTTATTATAATTTATTATTGATGTAATGTTATTATTTTGTTTAATGTTATTTTTTTTTGCCTAGTTTTTGTTTCATGATGTTTTTTTTTTTTGCCTAGATTTTGTTTTATGTTATTTTCGATATATTTTTATGTTTTTTTTATGTTTTCGAATAATTGCATTTTTGAAACATGTTTAATGCTAATATTTTCCAGTTTTTTCTCTTGAATCGTTTTTTTTTTTAATATTTCAAGAACAATCGACAGGTCAAAGAGCCACAGCCTACGAAATATTTACAAGAAGCACGACAAATAGAGTTCAATAATCAATTATCGAAAGCGGTGCAAATGGGAAAAGTTCAGACTGCCTATGAGACTTAGCAAAGACTGACTGAACAAATTCAAAGAGAACGAGAACTCTTTTTTTGAAATTCATTCAATCCCATCTCAATTTGTATCAAGCCCCTCCTCCAAATGAATGATTAAATATTTGTACTTTTTGTGACTTTGTACATAAATTTTAATTTTATATATAATTCCAGCTCTTTATTTTTATTTACTTGTTTTATGTGTATATTTATATTTATCTTAATATTACAACAAATATAATATATATATATATATATATATATATATATATATATATATATATATATATATATATATATATATATATATATATATATATATATATATATATATATTAATTAATAAATTAAAAAAAGAGGCGACCAAATAGCTAGGAAAACGTGCTCGCCAGCTTGGCGACGAAACAGCTACAAAATGTTGGTCGCCGTGTAGGCGACCAAACGGCTAGGAGAATGTTGGTCGCCATTGTGGCGACGAGGGTCTGGTCGCAACGTGGTCGCCCTCTGTTTCTGAAAAAATGGCGAGGAAATGCGTTGTCGCTTATTCGATGGTTATTTGTAGTGAGTGTCCAAAAAAACCAAATTAGACGTTTGAAAAGAAACAGAGAGAGTTACTTTTCTTTTTCATATCGCTATCTGTTTTTATTACATGTGTCATTAACAGATTACTTTGTTTGATTAAATTAATCAAGAAAATTAACAATTAATGGACATAAAATTCATACAGTTTACGATTGATATAATTAAGGACAACATTACATCAGTATATATATATATATATATATATATATATATATATATATATATATATATATATATATATATATATATATATATATATATATATATATATATATATATATATATATATATATATATATATATATATATATATATATATATATATATATATATATATATGTGTGTGTGTGTGTGTGTGTGTGTGTTTATATATATACATATATATATATATATATGTGTGTGTGTGTGTGTGTATATATATGTGTGTGTGTGTCTATATATATATATATATATATACATACATATATATATATATATAAATACATATATATATATATATATATATATATATATATATATATATATATATATATATATATATATAAATATATATATATATATATATATATATATATATATATACTTTCTTCCTAATCTTGGTAGGATTTTATCGGATGCAATAGACAAAATTTTAGATTGTAATTTACACCTAAAAGATCACAAGTATATCATAGTATAAATGATAAAGAAAAATAATCTGATTACAAACCTTTAATGTATTGATAGGTAGAAAACGCATACTACAAAATATATTATTTTTTTCAAGTATCTCCAATTTAAAAATGATTTGTTAAGATAGGGCTAGAAAAGATAGAAAATGCCCACTTTTGTATTCATTGAAAAAGTATTTCCCAAATTAGTTGTAACAGCCCGAAACAAAACATTTGCTTAATCACGATTAATTATAACTAATGCGAAAGTTTAATACTTATATTAGGCTATCACGTTGATAATATAATCACTTAATTAACTAACTATATTATCCACTAAGCATCTATCAGAAAATTTTAAATATAAAAGTTTACAAAATTCAAAATATGTACAAGAATTAAATAAAAAAACACTTGAAATGATTTAAAATATAATTAAAATTCTGCACAAAGTCCGGCAAAGTTCTATTTGTAAGATTTTTCCTTACAATTGTTTTAACTTTCAAAAATATTTAAAAAAAACTATACTGCAATTTTTAAGCTTACTACTATAATTAAAATTTTACTCCCTCTGTTTCATTTAATTTGTAGCATTTTTCATTTTGGTCGTCCCACTTATTTTGCATCATTTCTATTTTTGGATAATGTCCCTTCAATTTATTTTAATCTCATTCATATATTTTAACTCTCTTTTAATTTCATCCACGGAATTCAATCTCTTTCTTCATTTATCACCCACTTTCTTAAAAATTACTCAATTTCTCTTTGATGCAAATCAATGAAAATAAAGTTGTATATGAAGAAATGTCTTTTTATTAGTATTTCTAGTAAAATGAAAGTAATAATCTTATAAAAAAAATAAGTTCAAAATTAAGAATTATAACAGTAGTCTCTTTTGAGCGATATAAAGCTCGCTTGCTTGGTGATTGTAGTTCTCAGCAGGTATAGGTTGACTGTCTCGACACTGTAATTAAACCGGCTACTATTCGGGTTGTTTAAAGTATTGCTTTGTCTCGTTCCTAGTACATTCATCAATTAGATGTTAAAAATGCTTTTTTACATGGTCATTTGCATAAGATTGTCTATATGTATACTTATGGGCTTTCGGGATTCAATCAAAAATGAATATGTGTGTAGACTAAAGAAATCTTTGTATGGGTTAAAACAAGCTCCATGGGCTTGGTATTAGCAAATTGATGATTTGCACAATCTATTGGGTTTGTTCATAGTCATTGTGATCATTCTTTGTTCATTTATCGTCGTGGTCAGGATAATATTGCTTTTCTTCTATTGTATTTGATTGATATTGTTCTAACAACCTCATCAGATTCCTTGCGCCAACAAATTACTTCTCTCTTATCTTCTGAATTTGCTGTAGAAAATCATAATGCGAAAATAATAAAGTAGAGATTTGTGTTTGGGGTTTTGAATACTTGGTTTGTATTAATTCATCAATAACAGGAAGACCTCTATTTATACATGAGATTAGGACTAAATATAAGGAAACAAAATATTTACCTAAACCTATAACAGTCGGGTTGTTACAAAACCTAAATAATAGGAAACAAAATACCTTGGTATTCTAAATATTAAAAATATCTTAATTTCCTAAAACATAATATTCTAAAATAATATCTTTGTTTTATTCTACTTACTATTTTCCTACACTCCCCCTGAAGTTAGGTCTCGGGATCACCGAAACCGAACTTGCACAATAAGTTTTCACTCTTCGAATCCAATCACCTTTAATAGAAAGTCCGCTAGTTGATCTTTTGATTTAACAAAGAAAATTTTGATAATCTGTTCCGCAAAATTTTTATTATAGATTTTTAACTTTTTGGGTTTAGAAAAAAGGTAAAGAAACAAATGGAGTTGGTTTATTTTATTATTATGGTGAAGGTTAGAAAACTGATACGTGTATGGATTTAATGAAATGGGCTGGATAGGAATTTGGGTAAGATTATTGGAAAAAGGGGTATACTGAAAGTATTTTTCATATGCACCAATTTTCTTTCCTGCCTCCTTTTTCTCTTTTTTCTCGGTTGTTTTAATTTCTTTGTTACCTGGTGCCTTCGCAACTTCTTTATGACATATTGCCTTTATCTCACTTTCCTCCATTATTATAAATGGACTGCCATTGTAAGCTCCGGTGGCCACTACAGCAGTGGTAGTCGGAGCTGCTCCAGAAATTCTCAAGTTTATCTTGTCGTCGGTGTCTCCAATATTTCTCCTCCTCGCGACGTCATGCTGGAGGGGGTCATTCACGGGCGATAGTGAAATTGGTCCGAGAAAGGTGTGAAGCTAAGTCCACAATTCATGGGCAGTAGTAGTATAGTAAAGAACACAATCAATAATGGTGGGTTCAAGACTTGTAAGGATCCAAGAGATCACCAATTTATCACATTGGATCCATTGTTGATTTTTGGTGGTAGGAGGGGCAACAATGATATGATTGAGTCGCCCCCGATCATCAATTTCAGTTTGAATTTCTTTACACCACTTGGTGTAATTTTTGAAATTTAATTTTTCAAAAATTTCTGGCCAAGTATGAATGTTTTTGTTGTATTTTTGGATAAGTTAGAACAAGTGTTGTTCCATTTGAGCCACAGAAATCATAGTTTTGGTTTGGTTTTTATTTTTGATTTGGTTTGATTTGATCGGTATTTGTTTTGATTTGGTTTTTGTTTTGATCAATTTTGGTCGATTATGATCAATGGTAAAATACCGATAGAGTTTTTCCCTCCAGGAAAACCTTATGGCGCTGATACCATGTAGAAAATCAAAATGCGGAAATAATAAAATAGAGATTTGTGTTTGGGGTTTGAATACTTGGTTTGTATTAATTCATCAATAAGAGGAAGACCTCTATTTATACATGAGATTCGGACTAAGTATAAGGAAACAAAATATTAACCTAAACCTAAATAATAGGAAACAAAATAACCTTAATACCCTATATATTAAAAATATCTTAATTTCCTAAAACATAATATTTTGAAATAATATCTTTTTTTATTCTACTTATTATTTTCCTACATTTGCTATGAAGGATTTGGATTTACTTCATTATTTTTTTGGGCATTGTTGCCTATAACTTGGAAACCTGAAAGCTTATTTTTGTCTCAGCATACTTATGGCAGAGATATAATTGAACGAGCTGGTATGTCATTCTGCAAATCCATATCCACTCCTATTGATACTACTAGCAAATTGAGTGCTCATCATAGTCCACCAGTTGCCGATCCTTCTCTTTTTCGCAGTCTTGCTGGAGCTCTTCAGTATCTCACATTTACCCGTCCTGATATTTCATATGCAGTTCAGCAAATATGTCTTCACATGCATGATCCCCAAGAAAGTCACTTGACTGCATTAAAACTAGGGATGGGCATGGGTCTTGGACCCTAAGGGTCTAGACCCGACCCGACTCGACCCTAATTTTAGGGGTCTGGGTCCACCTATTTTTTGACCCTATGGATCCGGATCGGATATGGGTCTATGACCTTAGGGTCCGAATCCGGGTCTGGATCTACACGTTTGAGAACTACATCCGACCCATGGACCCATTTACATTTTTTTAAAATAAAAATTATATATTAGCTATCATGTGTATTTAATTATTTTATTTTTAAAATAAAAATTATTCTTCGCTATCATTTTTATTTTATCGCTACCCCTAATGAAATTATGATTTTGCCTCTAGACTTAACATTTTTTTAACAAACGTAAATCTCAATTAATAACACTATTATTACTTTAAAAACATTAAATTTAAAGTTTAAACCTAATCACGAATATTTTTATCGCGACCCTATATATATTGAATTCAAACACGGTACTATCTCTCTAAAAACGTTCTTTGATTTTAAACAAGCTGATAGCTGGAAGCGATTTAGTATGGCCAACCAAAACAACTATATATAAATCGGATTGGGTACGTACTTTAATCGATTTGAATGGGTTTTTTTTTAAAAAAAAATTATTGCAATCGCACGAAACGTGTAATACCCCAGATTTAGCTTGAAAAAGGATTGATAGACTACACATATCAACAAGGTGCATCTTCTTTTCTAGGGAGCCCATTTGCTAAGAACTCCACAGTTAAGCGTGCTTGGTGGAGAGCAATCTTAGGATGGGTGACCTCCTGGGAAGTTTTCCCGGGTGAGCACGAGTGAGGCCAAAGTGCGCTGGAAAGACTTGTGTTGGTTTGTTGGGTTAGTCTACAGTCTCCATGAGTAGTCACCAGCGGTCCGAGGGGCCGGGGTGTTACAAAACGTACGAGTGGACCAAGGAGGAGTTGCACGTGCAACTCCTCCGTGGTCCAGTAGCACGTTTCGTGCGACTCCTCCGTGGTCCACTCGCACGTTTTTTGCGACCCAATTTTATTTTATTTTATTTATTTATTTATTTATTTATTTTTGATTATTTACATTATTATTATGTAAATTATATAAATAATTTTTTATTTATTTAGTAATTTATTTTATTATTATTATTATTTAATATACGTTGTAGTAATTTATTTTATTTTGTAATTTATTATTTTATTATTATTGTTATTATTATTATTATTATTATTATTATTATTATTATTATTATTATTATTGTTGTTGTTGTTGTTGTTGTTGTTGTAGTTGTTGTTATTATTATTATTATTATTATTATTATTATTATTATTATTATTATTAT